>NC_135090.1:23685000-23695000 GCF_051107435.1 Chaetodon auriga | reverse complement strand
TCTCCCTCCTCTCTCTCTCTCCCTCTCTCTCCTCCTCTCTCTCCCCTCTCTCTCTCTCTCTCCTCTCTCTCTCTCTCTCTCTCTCTCTCCATCCTTGAAAGGTTCCGGGCAGGTTTCCAGCTTTTCCTGCTTAATTCCTAATATTTATCCCTTAAAGTGGCTCTACAGCAAGCCAGCAGGGATTTAGCTGAGCGTCAGGAATCTGGGCCCCGCCTCTCAGTCGTCTTCTCCTTCTCCTTCTCCTTCTCCTTCTCCTTCTCCTTCTCCTTCTCCTTCTCCTTTTCCTTCTTCCTCTTCCTCTTCCTCCTCTTCTTCGTGTGTGTTCAGCAGCAGGCAGATGATTGGCAGCTGCTTCATTTCAGGGCAGATTCAGTGGCGTCCGTGGGGGGGGGTCTCTCCTCGGGGGGGTTTCCTCCCTTTCTGTTTCAGAGGACGACGGCCGAGTGATTATTAGGGAGCTGGAATGAGGTACGGTGCCCAACGTGAGGCCCGTGGATGGACGGGGGGACGCTGAGGCGGCTCGAGAGGCCTGTGGAGACAAAGACAAAGACGAGAGCTTTTTGTCTCAAGACGGTCACATGATGCAAATGTCTGGTCCCAAAACGTATTATTATATTCATGATCAATTAACTGAAATCTTTCTCCGTTGATTGATTGATTGATTGATTGATGATCTCACAGAGAACGTTAAACAC
This sequence comes from Chaetodon auriga, assembly GCF_051107435.1. Classification (NCBI taxonomy): domain Eukaryota; kingdom Metazoa; phylum Chordata; class Actinopteri; order Chaetodontiformes; family Chaetodontidae; genus Chaetodon; species Chaetodon auriga. The sequence continues at coordinate 23,694,305 of NC_135090.1, read as the reverse complement.
TAATAATAATCATCATGTTTACACAGAACATGTGGTTTAACCTCCTCGACGCTTCAGTCGCTGTTTGACCTCCACGGATGCTCCTCCTCCTCAGCTTTGATGATACACCAGGCTGAGCCGCCGTGCATTGTGGGTAGAAGCAGCGTGTGTGTTGCAGAGCAGAGCGAGTGACGGAGGTTTGTGTGTGTGAAAGCGCTGCGTTCATCAGTGAGGAATGCTGGGAAAGAAACGGACGCAGGAACAAAGTTTATCGAGTCCAAGAAGAAAAACGAGCGACGGCGTTCCAACATGTCGGCTTATCTCACCGCTTCCTGTGACGCACGCACACACACACTAACACACACACACAGACTTACATTCAGTCCCTGCAGACTTGCCGTGACCTTTGACCTCAGTGTTCAGTCTGAAATGAATCATTGACTTTATGGAATCCTGTGTTTTGTCACCACAACAGGACCAATACATGTGTGTGTTTCTCTGTTCAAACGTGAAAACTTTATTTGTCACATGTTTTTGACGTCACTGACGTGTTTCAGCAGCCTCATTGACTATTGATTATTGATTATCTCACACGACTTCAGTTTCATCTTCATCAGGAAAAACAAGCAAAACGTGTGAAAGAGAAACGTTTGAGAATCTCTGAGAGACACGTTTCTCCTCTTTCTTCCTTCCTTCCTTCCTTCGTATCCTCCTTTCTTTCTTCCTTCCTCCCTTCTTTCCTTCCTACCCTTCCTTCCTTTCTTCCTCCTTCCATCCTATCCTTCCTTCCTTCCTTCCTTCCTATCCTCCTTTCTTTCTTCCTTCCTTCCTTCCTTCCTATCCTCCTTTCTTTCTTCCTTCCTTCCTTCCTTCCTCCATTCCTATCCTTCCCTCCATCCTATCCTCCTTTCTTTCTTCCTTCCTTCCTTGTCTCTTCATCATTCTTTTCCTCTTTCTCACTTCGCACACACACACACACACACACACACAGTAGTCAGTCTCGTCATTTCTTCCTCCTCCATTTTTTATCTGGTTTTCCTCTCCTCCTCCTCTTGTTTCCTTCCCTCCTTTCCTTCTTCTTTCTCCTCTGCTCCTTTTCCTCCCGTTACTTTTTGTCCTCCTCTTCCTCGTCCTCTCGTTCTCTTGCATGCGGTCCCCAGGTGATTGTCACCAGTTGCTATGGAGTTGCTAGGTGGTTGTTAGGTGGTCTGGGTCATGTGACCTGCTGTTTGTCTGTCTGTTTGTGCTGAGTCATTGTGTCGCCTCATTGGACCGTATTAATCTGTCTTTGTCCCCATATTGATTCAAGTGTTTCACACACACACACACACACACACACACACACACACACAGAAACACTGACAGACTTAATATTCACTTTAAACTTTAAATCAACAAACAGAAAAAAGTCGAATTTCTTAGTTGAATCTCTGTTTTCCTCCAGTTCTTCTTCGTCTTCTGAGATAAAACAGTAATTTGAGTCTTCATGGAACCAAACGCTGAAACGTTTGGTCCAAACCTGAAGTTTAATGGTTTTTCTGATGCTGAAACGTCCGAACATCCTTCACGTTTAAAGCTTTTCTCTGCTCTCGTCCGCGGCGTCACGCTGAGAAACGTTCGGCGCTTAGCATTAGCAGTTAGCACTCGCCGCCGGCAGCCTTTCATGTTCGGCTCGGGGCGGCCGGCTGTGCCGGGCCGGGCTAACAGGCCTCACACTGCGACTCCATTATTGTATTATTCATCGTGAATGGCCCTCAGGCCTGCGATCAATAATTCATACACACCTCTCTGTCAGCGCGTGTCTCCTCACATTCAGCCTCAAAATGAGAATCTGATAAAACGTCCAATTAAAGGAGAAAACCCAGTCGTGCTTTTGTTTTTCCCTTCGCGCTGCAGCCTCGACCCCCCAGTCGACCCTCAAGTTCAGCTGGAAGAACTTCTTTGTTCTTTCGTGACCTGAGTGAGCCGCCGGGCGAGCCGCCGGGCGAGCCGCCGGGCGAGCCGCTGGGCGAGCCGCCGGGCGTCACCTCAGATGGAAACTCATTCTGACATTTACAGCAAACTGAAGAGAAAGCAGAGAGTGATGGCACGAAGAGGCTGCTGTCAGTCTGTGCTGCTGCATCATGGGAAGAAAGCCCCATCCTGTCGGAGCTTTGGTTTCTTCTTCTGATGAGGAGGAGGATCAGTGATTGGCTCACGGCTGCCGTCATGTGACTGGATGCAAACACTGGGATTAGCTGGATTTAAGGTTAACAATCCCCCCAAAAGACAGTTTAGCACTAGCATCAAAGCTAAGCTAATTAGTTTTTTACAAGACCAGTTTGTCTGCTGTCACTTGTCTCTCTCTTGTGATTGGACAGGAAGCGAGAGGCCCAGATAGTTGCTAGCCTCCCATTGGCTTGTCACAGTCAGATGAGGGACGAAGAAGAAGATGGAGGACGAGCTTCATCCAGTGAGGACACAGCTTCAGTTCAGCTAGCTCGTAAAGTGCCTGCATGCACACACAGTTAGCGTGAAGCCTGATGTTACCGTGAACTTAGTCCAGAGTTCAAACTCCTTTCCAGAAAATCTGCTGTGTCATCGTGTTTTCATCAGGGTGGACGTGGAGGCTCTGATGCATTGTGGGAAGTGTAGGATCCAGCGGTTTTCTGGGCCTCTGCTTTGTTTTAAAGTCTAACTGTGTGAGAGCTCTTTAACGTAATGAGCCTCCGGGGGAAGCTAACAACGCTAACGATCATTTCGCATTGATCGTTGTGTTCGGCCCCTCAGCTGGTTTCCAGTCTGACGTCGTTGGAGAAGCAGTTTGTCCTTTAATCGCCGACTGATGCGTGAAAGCACGAATCGTCTGAAACAGAAAATGAAAGAGTGGAAAACAGAAGAGAGAAGCTCCCGTCCCTTTGTGCTCGAGCGTTAACAGATGAAGTCAAAATGAGGGAAGGAGCTTCACGGTTAGCTTAGCGAGCGTCTCCTCCGGCGCTATCTGCTGTTCGTTTAATAAACCGGATGAAGAGCGTCTTCGGAGAGTTTAGTGTAAATATGACTGCAGGAGCGCTCTGCTTTTAAATAAAGTTTGTTTCAGAGGAAGAAAGGCGGCCTGCAGCGAGCCGAGCCCTGATTACATTTAGACGTTTGAGGCTTTCTTCAAAGGACACACACACACACACACACACACACACACACACACACACACACCTGATTATGACTGGGATCAGGAGGAAGATGAAGTTTGTGTGTGAGTTGACTTTTTTTGTCCTTCATTTACCCAGAATTCATTTGGAGCAGCCGTGGGGGATTGTGGGTAGATCTGATCGGTGCTTATCTAATTTTGCGGCTGCAGGGGGGATTAATTTGGGCGCGCACACACACACACACACACACACACACACACACACACAGAGTGAGAAGTTATTCTTCCGTTTCTTTCCGCAGAGACGAAAGTTTCCTCGGGGATTTTTCATTCTGCTTCAGGGAGATTTTTTTCTCAGTAAATTCATTTTCTGGAAAAATGTACGAACAGAAATGAACCTTTTCTTTGTCTGCTGAAAGAACAAAGTGAACTGTGATGGATCACAACACAAAAACTAACACTGAGCTCTTAGAAAGTCATTAGTTTTATCATGCAGATACATACGAAAATGTATAAAACCCTTTTCCAGTCAGTGACCTGTCGGGTTCAGGTATGAAGGATGGCGTCTCTTTCTTATGGCGCTGGCTTCGTGTTCACAAAGTAAATGAAGGTTGTAGTAAATCTTCACGTAGAAGTACATGCAGTACTTGTAGAATCGCAGTACATGTGAGCAGAGCCTGATGGTGTCGGCGATGATGAGACAAACGCGTCGATGTTTGTGTGTTCGCTCGTCAACTTTGGGCTGTTTTTGATTCGGTCTCTTTATTTCCTGATTTTCAGCAGAGTCACTGAACGTCTCGTCGTCAGTGCATGAGTGAAAAGCCTGTGTCTGAGCGTTTGGACTACAGTTCCCATCATTCTTTGATTCAGATGGTTTTGAGTTAAAGTCTGAGTCTCGTCCTCCTTTCAGAGGACGCTGGACGATGAAGGACAGGACGTCAAACTTCAGTCACTTTGTCACTAAAACGCATCACTTCCTGTTTGGGAACAGGAAATAACATCTGCATTAATGTGATAATGTTGGTGTGAGTCTGAGGTTCCTCTTCCTCCTCCTCCTCTTCCTCCTCCTCCTCTTCCTCCTCCCTCCATCTTCTTCTCATTGTTTTATTTATAGTTTTGATTTTCTCATTAACTCTCCGTGTGTGTCTCCATCACTGTTAATTGTCTGTCTGATGTGTCTATTTATCTGAAATGAGGCAGCAAAAACCAGACGACAGGCCATCAGCACACACACACACACACACACACACACACACACACACACACACACACACACACACACACACACACACAGCTGATGTTTATAGACCAGATTGCAGTTAATAGCTGTTTCATAATGTCACGAATGCAGAGCCGTGACAGGATTGTGTGTGTGTGTGTGTGTGTGTGTGTGTGTGTGTGTGTGTGTGTGTGTGTGTGTGTGTGTGCGTGTGTGTGTGTGTTGCTGTTTGTATATCTGTAATGCTTCCTGTCTAAACAGCCGTCCTTCAGACTGAACTCACATCAGTCTTTTCTTTGTGGCTCTGAAATCAGAATCTTGATTGATTAACTTGATTGATTAACTTGATTGATGAATCAGACCCTGAACGCATCACGTTTATTAGTTTATTCCTGATTTATTCTCACACAAGTCTGTTAGTCGTGACTCTTTGCTGCATTTAAAGCCTCTGAGTTCAGACCGCCACTTTCAGTCAGTTCAGAGAGAGAGTGGAGCTCGCTCTGCCGCTGAGACGTTCAGGTCGGCTCCGTCACGACGCCGTCAGCTCAGGACAGGAAGAGTCGGACTGGACAGGTGTACCTAATAAAGTGGACACTGATTTGTCTGATGAATCATCAGTTGTCCGGTCTGTTTGTTTGAGAGGCCTGAACGCTGCACTGTGGTGGGCGGAGTCAGACTGGGACCACGCCCTGAGCGCCACTCTCTCTCCATCAGTCTTCTTCTTCTTCATCATCTTCTTCTTCTTCTCTCCCTCTTTTTTTGGCTCCCTTCCTTCCCATCCATCCTCAGCTTCGACCTCTGGACCATTAGCATAATGGCTTCCCAGTCAAATCATTATCACACGCACACACACACACACACACACACACACACACACACACACACACCCAGTACAGCTGCTGTGGCTGTTGGGAGTCGCTCTGTGTTTTCAACCAATGAAATGCAAACACATGCAGGATGTCTCTGAAGAAGAGTGAATTCTGGGAGATGTAGTTCATTTTTACACTCATTAGCTCGTGATGCTGCACAGATTTGAAAACTTCTGAGACACTCGTGCACACACACACACACACACACACACACACACACACACACACACACACTCATGGCAGCTGTATGGCAGTGTTTCAGTGTTGTAGCTGTCAGACATTCAGCTCTGACAGCCTGCAGTGTGTGTGTGTGTGTGTGTGTGTGTGTGTGTGTCGGACCTTCCAAACTGAAAATCTTTCCAAACGTCTGTCCTGGCGGTCTCGGCTGCGTCTCGTCCCTTCCTGTCTGCTGTTGGCTGACCTGTTGTCTGGATGGCGGCGCTGCAGCTGTTCAGGTGTTTGGAGTCCAAACGGCGTCCTGACGGTTTGTCTCTGGAGTTTGGACTCTTACGGTCCAACCTGTCCTGGAATGATCCCGTTGGACCTGCTTTTCTAAAATGGCTGCTGCCCATTAAACACGGCTCCTCTTCTTAGACTCTGTCCGCTAACGGGGACAGAGACGTCATTTGTCCTGAGGGAGGCGCCAGAGGACGGTTACGCTTCGACTTCAGTTTAATCAGTTGAACTCTGACCTCAACATAGCATGTTAGCATATTAGCAGGTTCACTTTGACTTGGCCGTCATTCTTTTACTTCTGTCCACTCATGTCCTGCCTGTCTGTCTGTCTTTGTGCAGACGACGCTCACCGATAACGTCACAAAGAGACAAAACTAAAGCAGCGAATGTTTGCAGTACAATCATATGATCAGTCTGATCATAAACTTTGCTTTGAGGAATCTGTCGTTGTGTCCCAGATGTTTAAGAGAGGAAGTTAGCCCCAGACGATTAGCTCCCGCTACAACGAAGCTAATAAACAAAGATACAAACAAGCTAAACCAAACCTCATGACGACAATCCAGGATTCTGTGAGGACCAAACACCTCATGGCGCCTGATGATGCCTCATGGCGCCTCATGGCGCCTCATGACGCCTCATGACGCCTCACGGCGCCTGATGACGCCTCACGACGCCTGATGACGCCTCACGACGCCTGATGACGCCTGATGACGCTTCATGGCGCCTGATGATGCCTGATGACGCCTGATGACGCCTCACGACGCCTGATGACGCCTCACGACGCCTGATGACGCTTCATGGCGCCTGATGACGCCTCACGACGCCTGATGACGCTTCATGACGCCTGATGATGCCTCATGACGCCTCACGAGGCCTGATGACGCCTCATGACGCCTGATGATGCCTGATGACGCCTCATGGCGCCTGATGATGCCTCATGACACCTCATGACGCCTGATGACGCCTCACGGCGCCTGATGACACCTCACGACGCCTGATGACGCCTGATGACGCTTCATGGCGCCTGATGATGCCTCATGACGCCTGATGATGCCTCATGACGCCTCATGACACCTGATGATGCCTCATGACGCCTGATGACGCCTCATGGCGCCTGATGATGCCTCATGACGCCTCATGATGCCTGATGACGCTTCATGGCGCCTGATGATGCCTCATGACGCCTGATGATGCCTCATGACGCCTCATGACGCCTGATGACGCCTCACGGCGCCTGATGATGCCTCATGACGCCTGATGATGCCTCATGACGCCTCATGACGCCTGATGACGCTTCATGGCGCCTGATGATGCCTCATGGCGCCTGATGATGCCTCATGACGCCTCATGACGCCTGATGACGCCTCATGGCGCCTGATGACGTGACATAGACGCTGTGTTTTTTCCCGATGATTCCTCCTCGCCCGTTAGCGTTTTCACCTCGTGTCATTGGCTCAGATTGAAGCGTGTGACGGCTCTCAGGGCTCTTCCTCTTCCTCTCTGAACATGGAGCAGTAGATTAGTAAAATCCTGGAATCAGTTCGCTGAAACGTCTCCAGCTGGTGTGGACGCGTCTCCGTCCCGCGTGGACTCTGGTCTAATCACAGCTGCTCACATGTTTCTGTAGCTCTTCGTGAAGCGCCGCCTCGTCTTCTGCGTGGACACGTCTGAACCTCTCAGGTGGTTTTTGGGTGCTGATCTGGTTCTGCACTGGGGGACTTTAACATGTCTCTGTCCATGTGACCGTCCCGCCGCCGTCCGTCCGTTCTCACCAGGTGAGTTCATGCTTCCTGTTGTTCTTCCTCAGCGTCTGTGGAAACACTGAAAAGCAGCATGTTGGACGCTTCTGGTCTGAGCGTGTGCAGCTGCAGCTTCTGACCCATTAAACCGCCTCAGAGCTTCTATGAAAATCAACTTTCGGGAGCAAATTAAAAACTTCTTAATCTTTGTCCTCGCTCCTCCGGAGTCTGACAGCGGTGAGGCTGCCAGCGCCGCTTAACTTCACTTCACTGAGTTTTAACAGCTAATCTGCCAGATGGTGACTTGTAGCGGAGCCGAGATGGAGAAATTCCCAGGTTAACTCGTCTGAACGCAGCCCAAAACGGCGAGCCAGCAGACAGCACGCACAGGTGGGAGGCTTTACTGCGTCCTCGCCTCAGACGCCGCCGGGACGGAAAGCCAAAGAAACTCTGTTTTCTGGTTAAACAGCGAGAAACGATCAACTGTTCCACCAAACTGTCTCCTCTGCTGCGGGCCTCGGGGGTCCGGGGGTTCCTCCAGCAGATCTGAGTCTTTCCGATGAAGCGTTGATCCTGACGGGACGGATTTTCCTCTAAAACTTCAGATAAATAAGCTCTGCTGTCGCCGCGTCCTCAGAGACGTGAGCTGATATCGATCTGCAGAGTTTCACCGAAGGATTTAGACTCTGCGTGAAAAGCTCTTCACGCTCGTCCTGACGACGTGCTGGAGACACAGAGGTCTGCTCAGGATCAACGTTCGGACTCTGCTGCATCTGCTCTCAGTGTCTGTTCAGCCGCTCACAGTTAATTCAGAGGACAGTCGGTCAGTGACAGACGCTCTGATCCAAAGCCAGAGTTCACACACCGATGACACAGCCAAGGGGATTCAGCGTCTTCACCAAGGACACTTCAGCAGGGGATCGAACCACCGACCTCCTGATGGTAGACGACCGCTCACCTCCTGAGCCACAGCCGCCCAAGAAAAACAACACGGACGACAAATGCACTGTTTACATCAATATGAGCGGACGGACGGACGGAGGGACGGACGGACGGGTGGACTGATGGATGGACGGATGGATGGAGGGATGGACAAACGGACGGACGGGTGGACTGATGGATGAACGGAAGGACGGAGGGATGGACAGAAGGACGGATGGATGGAAGGATGGACGGACAGACAGATGGACAAACGGACGGACGGACGGGTGGACTGATGGATGGACGGAGGGATGGACAAACGGATGGACTGTATAGAGCCCTTATCTGATTTGAAACCTGCAACTCACCTTGACGTGTGTGTGTGTGTGTGCATGTGTGTGTGTGTGTGTGTGTGTGTGTGTGTGCGTGTGTGTGTGTGTGTGCGTGTGTGCGTGTGTGTGTGTGTGTGGGTGTAGGTGAGGGGCTCCTCCTGATCTCCACGGGGCCTCCAGTGACGCTCTAATCCCAGATAGAAGAGACTGAGAGCGGATTAACCAACGGGCCCCTGTGTGTGTGTGTGTGTGTGTGTGTGTGTGTGTGTGTGTGTGTGTGTGTATCTGTCTGTCTGTCTGTGTCTGTGTCTGTGTGTGTGTGTGTGTGTGTCTGTGTGTCTGTGTCTGTGTCTGTGTGTCTGTGTCTGTGTGTGTGTGTGTGCGTGCGTGTCTGTGTCTGTGTGTGTGTGTGTGTGTGTGTGTGTATATGTGTGTGTGTGTGTGTGTGTGTGTGTGTGTGTGTCCTGCTGTGTCTTCAGATCTCTGTAAATCTGATTTCCTGCAGGTTTAGACTGAGTGTCGTTGTCTCATCTCTGTCTCATCCCTTCATCCTTTATCCTTTCCTTCCTTCCTTCCTTCCTTCCTTCCTCCTCCTTTCCTTCCTTCCTCCTTTGTTCCTTCATCCCTCCTTCCTCCTCTTCCACTGCTTCCTTCATTCTTTTC
>NC_135090.1:23662500-23677500 GCF_051107435.1 Chaetodon auriga | reverse complement strand
CTCTGTGACCCCGGGACTCTCCGTCAGACCTGTTCGGGGGGGGGGGGGGGTTCACGACTGACGGCAGCAGCACGAGCGGGGGGGCAGCAACAACAGGGAGCTGAGTGTGTGACGCTTGTAGCGGCTAATGTAGCCCGCGGCGTTTAGCCTGCAGCAGTGACATCGCTGGAGGACATTTAGCACATTTAATGCAGCTTCCTGTGAGACAGGCAGGAGGACACACCTGGACACACACGGAGAGGTGGACAACGTTGGCGTTTCCCTGTAAGGTGCAGTCACATGAGCAGCAGCGTCAGCGTGGCTTTGTCCAGACCGATGTCACATCCTGTTTTTGGTCCCTGTCGCTCGCTGCTCTGTCTGAGGTCATTAGTCAGTTAATTGGTTGTTGGTGGACTGATTTGATTGGTTGCTTCTGAATTTGTCTTCAAATAGTGAACATCATGTCCTTCCTGAGCATCAGACTGAGCCAGCGTGGACGTTCAGATGGAACGTGGCGGCGTGTTCTGTCCGTGGACGAGGAAAACGTCTCGCCCGTGTGATCATACGCGTCCTTTGATGTGTTTCGGCTTTCTTTGATGTCAGTGACGATCAGAATATGACGTGACGTGTCATATTTGGACGTCCTGCCTGAGACCTTCAGGACCTCCTGGTGGATCTTTTGACCATTCGAGGTTCGTCCACGACGGGAAGCGATGGCGAGGTATTTGTAACGTTTGGTCAGGGGTGAATCAGCCATGCTGACGTGAGGCAGAGAGGAGGACAGGAGGACGAAAAGGACAAAGAGATGATTAAGAGAAAGAAAAGCCTGTGAATCAGTCGTCTGCAGGAGAAACATGCAGAACAAAACCTCATGATTGCTTTGTGACGGTTCTAATGTGAAGGCTGTAATTTCGAGACACGCAGGATGTTTTTTATTCCTGAGCAGCTCCATCATTCTCCTGTGATTGTAACGCCGCTGCTCTTTGATAAAGACATTCCTTCGCCTGGCGGGCCGACGTCGACGTCCTGATCCTCAGAAATCAAGAGGCTGTCAGACAGTTTGGAGAAAAGAGCAAATCAAGACTGGAAGAGATCTAAAAACACTTTGCTGATCATTTAGCGGAGACATGGCTTCATGTCAGCACCTCTCAATCCGAGCTCCTGATTCGCTGCAGAGTGATGGACGAAACGAGTTCGCTGTCCTGACGGAGACGTTGACGCTCCACCGATCCTGCTGTGAACGACGTGCATGAACCTGCACAGCTGTTTGCAGCTGCCTTCGCAGTTTCCTCACAAACCGCCAGCAGCCTGTGGCGTGTGCGGCGTTAGCATCAGATCGGAACACCTGGTGACATGACACCTCACACCTGGTCCGAGAAAACCTCCCAGATTCCCCAGAAGCAGCACAAAGATGGAGCTGCAGAGGAGGAAGTTCTCACGGTGACGAGGATCATGAAATACCAGCCCGTCCTCGCCAGAGAAACGTTATGACCCGTACTCACTGTCATTATAGGGCGGCGACCTCTAGTGGCTTTAGTTATTTTGACGGGAGCAAAGGATGAAGTCAGCCGATGTCATACGAAGAGCAGGAGGACGTTTTGGGAAATGTTTTCTGTCTGAGGCCGAACATTTTTAATGAAATCCAGCTTTGACGATCAAAACGAGTTTGAGACCGTCGATAACTCAGGAAACAAGATGTGAAGAGAAGACAAAGACAAATGGAGGACAGATGACGTGAATTACAGCATGTTCATTAGCAGGCCGGTCTAATGAGACAGAGAAGGATGGAGGGATGCAGAGAAGACGAAGATGAGGAAGAGTTTAAAGTAATGAAAAGAGAAATTTAATTAATGGACAGACGATGAGGACATTGAAGTAAACAGGAAGAGTGATCCAATCGATAAGTTGATTAGAAAATGAAGAAAATGGTGGAACTGGAAAGATATGAAGACAGGAGGAGGAGGAGGAGGAGGAGGAGGAGGAGGAGGAGGAGAAACAACAGAGGAACAAAGGGAACACAGAGAAGATGGAGGGAAATGAAAGACAGCTGGTTCGGTCGTTGGTGTTGGTTTGATGTCGTCAGTTACTCATTAATCATCGCTCTGTGATGTTTACATGAACAGAGATGAAGGAGGTCAGACCAGGCAGCAAAGACAAAGGAGGATGAGGAGAAGGACGTGATGAAGAGCTCACAATGGAAGGCGAGGCTAAAAGATGGAGGCAGAGAGGAGGAGGAGGAGACGAGTGTGTCCTTCATTAGAATAGTAAAAGGCCGCGGTCGACTTTTCATTAACGCTGGAAAAGTGGAATCGACGTGAAGAAGAGAAATAAATGAAAACGATCAGCAGAAGAAGAAGAGAGTTTCATTAAAGAAAGAGCGAGTGGAGTCAAAGAGGAGGAGGAGGAGGAGGAGCAGAGGACTCATGACCTAACGAGGACGCAGCTCATTAATTGGCCTCCATGTCGCCATGGGGACCAGGACACGGGATGTGCCCAGGGATGGACAGCTGGTCAGACGACCTTTGACCTCACACAAATCATGTGACGCAGTTTGATTGATCGTTTGTCTGCACGGCGTTCCGATGTCGTCTTGAAGCCGCAGAGTGTTTGTGGATCAGCGTGTTGGTGAGGACTTTCAGTGGACGTGGATGGACGATTTGGTCCATGACGTCCAGCTGTCCGTCCGTCAGAGACACTCTGACTCCTCTCAAAGCTTGACGCTCGACTTTGGCAGCGCAGCCTCTCTGCTCCTGCCAATAAAGCTTTTAGGCTGTTTGGATTCTCAGAGATTACGTAAAGTCAAGAGGCTGGAAGAGACAGAGACGGACAGAGAGACATAAAACCAGACAGGGAGACGGACGGTTGAACAGATAACGGGAGGAGACGAGCAGAGGAACACTGACGAAGACGTGGAGAACATGTTGGTGTTGGTGATGAAAGTGAATCTGGATGAGCAAAGAAAGACAGAGAGACAGACAGTGACAGACAGAGACAGACAGAGAGACAGACAGAGAGACAGACAGAGACAGACAGAGACAGACAGTGACAGACAGAGACAGACAGAGACAGAGAGAGAGACAGAGACAGACAGAGAGACATTTTCTTAAATGTTTAATGTGTAAACCTACTTCTGCTTTGGCAACAACATGTCTTTGTTCACGCCAATAAAGCAATTTGAATTTGACAGACAGACAGACAGAGACAGACAGAGACAGATGGACTGTCACAGAGGATTAACCTCTGAAAACGATCACATGAAGGATTATTTTAAGACAAAAGGATGAAAAACTAAACCTGGTCCTGTTTGTTTGGCTCTGTGTGTGTGTGTGTGTGTGTGTGTGTGTGTGTGTGTGTGTGTGTGTGTGTGTGTGTGCGCGTGTGTTAAGCTTTAATATGTTGATGATCTAAATGTTGACGGGGATAAACAGAAAAATCAGCATCACCGTGGTAACCATGGAGACCTTTGACCACAGGGCCAATCAGAGGCCTGATGTCATTTTCATGTCATTGGACAGTTTGTCTTCTGTTTGACAGCACAGTGAAATTTATTAAGGCTAAACTATAACGCTTCATGAGTCTGGTCCTTGAAATGCACTAATCTGAGAATGAACGTCCACGTATGGAGGACAGAGGACGGACAGTCCTCATTGTCCTCATTGTCCTCATTGTCCTCCCAGCCAAACCACGGCTTTTGTTTTTTCTTCTTCTTTGGGCTTCTTGGCAACCTCTGCTCACTCTGTTCACTCTCTGCTCACCCTGTTCACTCTCTGCTCTCTCTGTTCACTCTGCTCACTCTTTTCACTCTCTGCTCACTCTGCTCACTCTCTGCTCACTCTCTATTCACTCTCTGCTCACTCTGCTCACCCTGTTCACTCTCTGCTCTCTCTGTTCACTCTGCTCACTCTTTTCACTCTCTGCTCACTCTGCTCACTCTCTGCTCACTCTCTATTCACTCTCTGCTCACTCTGCTCACTCTGTTCACTCTCTGCTCACGCTCTGCTCTCTCTGTTCACTCTCTGCTCACTCTCTGCTCACTCTCTGTTCACTCTCTGTTCACTCTCTGCTCACTCTCTATTCACTCTCTGCTCACTCTGCTCTCTCTGTTCACTCTGCTCACTCTCTGCTCACTCTGCTCACTCTCTGCTCACTCTCTGCTCACTCTGCTCACTCTCTGCTCACTCTCTGTTCACTCTGTTCACTCTGCTCACTCTCTGCTCACTCTGCTCACTCTCTGCTCACTCTCTGTTCACTCTCTGTTCACTCTGCTCACTCTCTGCTCACTCTGCTCACTCTGTTCACTCTGCTCACTCTCTGCTCACTCTCTGCTCACTCTGCTCACTCTGCTCACTCTCTGCTCAGTTGTTGGAAACACTGAAGTCACGTGTGATTCTTTGAATTTTTGGGGACATTTTAAAAGTTATCTTCGCAGCGCTTCGATGGACACTGAGACTCGTTGGTGTGTTTCTGAGGAGGAAGTGACATCGATCTGTGAACGACCAATAGAAAACCTGCCACTTCATTCTGCCAGTTGTAAATAAAGTTTTCATGTTGGAGAACGCGCTGATCTCAGCAGGTTTGTTCCTCGTCGGCTCAGTGTGGGAATAAAACGTCAGTTATCATCAGCGTCAGCGCTGGCCATGTTTCTGACTCCTCACCGTCTCCTCCTCCTCCTCCTCCTGAATCTCTGTGCCGCTCTGCATTCTCCCATCATCCTCAGCTGTTTGACCTCGTTAAGGGAGGTCACCTCTAATTGGACGCCGCTCGTCTGAATGGCTGCCATTAGCATGAAGAAAGGTTAGCTCATAGAAAGCTTCCTGCCGCCGCCTCGCTAACGAGCGCAGCCTGTTTGGCTTCGTTAAGAGCAGCGACAGAGAACCGCACTCGCCGTTCAGACGGGTTCAAACCGCCGCCGCTCTCTTCTTCGTTGCTCTCTCTCAGATGAAGCATCTTTACTTGTGCGTGTTGGTCCATCTTTGTGTGTTTGGAGGTGGCTCGATGCTTTTCGGCTTTAGGCCAGAGGAACAGCTGATTAGATTTCAGTCGATCTGGATTTGAGCCATCAGATGAGATACGAAGCCTCCAGAGACTCGCCGTCCAAACCTCAGGCTGAAGGAATCCATTTAGCTCGTAACAACAAGTGTGTCTTTGTCCTCCACGCCGAGCTTCTTTTAATCTCATTGGTGCATCCTGATGATGTTAGCTGCAACCTGCCTTTGTCTGATTCTTTCAGTTTGTTCCAAATTCTCCATTAAATGGTTTAAAAGGTTTGAACACAGACAGAATCTGTGTCTTTACTCAGAAGATCTGCACATGTAGAAATCAGGATGTGAAATCGAAGCAGGCGACACTTCAAACGTTTGAAAGGACTCGTCACGGCGGTTTGAAGCGGTCAGAAAAACAGTATCCTCACATTAAAACTTTACCTTTCTGTGTTCCAGGCCGTCTGAGGGGGTCCACCCCCGCCTCCTGACTTCCTGTTGACTTCCTGGATCCCGTTGATCACTTCCTGTACCCTCACGACTCACCTGAGCGGCTGGAGGCGTCGCCCATCTGTCACAGCACGTTCACAGACTGTAAGTATCTTTAATCAACCACAAACAGCTTCACGGTTTCCAGAATGATCATGTGACTCTGCCACCGGCGCCGTTAAAGCCATTTTAATGCTGAAGTTCAGCAAAACGTCTGTTTAGCTTTGAAAGTTTCCAGAAATTTTCAGTGGAATCTGCCGTCGTGACGATGACGAAGAAAATAATCGTGAACGATGGAAAGACGAGCAGCTGCAGCTGCTGCGACTCATTACAGCCAGAAACAATGAAACGATAAGCTGCTTACAAATAAACATCTGCTGCGTGTGTGTGTGTGTGTGTGTGTGTGTGTGTGTGTGTGTGTGTGTGTTAATGAATCTCTGCTGTGGATTAGATCATCTCTCCTCTGCTTTGTCATGAAGGTTCGTTGTTCAGACTCACCTGGTGCTCAGTGTTGTGTTCAGGTGTCTGTGTTGCGTTCAGGTGTCTGTGTTGCGTTCAGGTGTCTGTGTTGTGATCAGGTGTGTGTTTACCTGTACGGAAAAAGAGAGATGGTCTGGGAAAACCAAAAAACACCAACAGGAAACTAAAGCTGTGCTGTCCTACAATAACGACACACACACACACACACACACACAGTGTCGCCAAGCAGAAATGTGAGGCGGTTGCCCTGGTAACCAGATGATGGGATGTTGTTGGGCTGTGACAGTGATACTTCAGCATGAAGAGAAAATGCAAAGATGAAAGAAAGAAAGAAAGAAAGAAAGAAAAAGATCTGAAGAAGAGCGATGAGAGAAAGAAGAAGGAAGGAAAGTGATGAATAACAGAAGAAGAAAAGCCCTCGTTCTTCTTCTCTTTCCTTCTTTGTTTTCTTGTCTTTTATCCAAACGTGTCTCTGTTTCCTGTCTTATCGTTTCCCTCTTCCTCTTTTCTCTCTTTCTCTCTTTTCCAGCTGGCTGATTCTGTCCTTTTTCACCATCTTTTCTCCTGATTGGCTCTCTTTCTTCTTCTCTCCGTCATTCTTTTTCTCATTAATTTTTCTTCTGCCTTCATCTTTCTTCCTTCCTCTCTCATCCCTCTTTCACCCTCGTCTCCTTCACTTGCTCTAATCCACTCTCACTCGTTCATCAACCTCCATTCATTCACTTTCATTTCATGTTTCGGCTCTTTCTCCTTTAACGTCTCTCATTCCCTTCATTCGCTGTCATTCCCTCCAGCTGACCCTCACACTCATTCACGCACATACATTCACACAAAGGCATGCAGTGCGCGCGCGCGTGCGTGCACACACACGCACACGCACACACACACACACACACACACACACACACACACACTGACAGTGGAAGAAGAACGATGTTGTTGTTGTGCTTTGTTTGGAGCGTCTACATGAATTTAATGCATTGATGAAGATTAAAGCACCAGCAGGATATAAAGTACTTCAATGAGCTCAAGCTGAAACATCGACAGCAGTAAAATAAATGAACACATGAAGTACAAGCAGTAATACACAGTGTACAAATACTCAGTACAAGTAAAAGTCCAGCATTCAAAATGTTACTGTGTTTACATGTACTGCAGTATAAGTACAACATTTCCTGCTCTTGTTGGAGTGGAAGTATTAAGTAAGTACACATGTACACTGAAGTACTGGAGTCAGTGTACCTCGTTTGTCTTCGAGTGAGTTCAGCTTCTTTAACTGACTTTAATTTCTGATCCGGCGCATTAAAACGGGAGGCGGCGGATCAGACCGAGCTTAAAGACTTTTACTGTGAAAGGCGGAGGAAGCAGACGTGAACCGGAGCCAGGAGTCGTCTGGCGAGCGACGCCTCGTGTTCTCCAGAATCTGCGACAGATCCACCACAGAAGAAGAAGACAAAGAGCAGATTTCAGGCTGCGTGAAATCAGGATTTCACAGAGCTTAAAGACGTGTGGCTGCCTCCAGTCTGAGCACATCGATTACCGCTCGCATCACGTCCACAGGAGGAGCAGAGAGGAGCTGCACCTCCTCCTCCAGCTCCTCCTCTCCTCCTCTCCCCTCGTTGTTCTTCACTCTGCTCGCTTTTTCAGGTGGTCTGCCTCTCCTCTCTTTACAGACTGTGTTTAAACGTGTCCTTCAGCCTGACATACACACACACACACATACACACAGGTGTATACACACACACGCACACGCACACACACACACACACACTTGCAGTGGGAGAAACTGGTGGATTGGCTGTCAGGATGAAAACTGAATCCACTTTCTCAGTCTGGCACTCGGGCCGTCCAGTGAAGGCCAGCAGACACACACACCCACACACACCCACACACACACACACCCACACACACACACCCTCACACCCTCACACCCTCACACCCACACACACACACACACAGACACGCGCACCCTCACACCCACACACACGCACCCTCACACACCTTCTCAGTACATTTACCCAGCACACACTCTGGAGGCACAGTTTACTGCAGACACACACACACACATTGGTGATGCACATGCAGAGCACACGTGTGTGTGTGTGTGTGTGTGTGTGTGTGTGTGTGTGTGTGTGTGTGTGTGTGTGTGTGTGTGTGTTTTGGTGTAAAGTTCAGGTGTAAGTGTTCATGTTGGGAGCTGCAGTGATTGACAGCTCGTTTCAGACTGTTAGCACAGTTAGCTCTGAATGCTAATTTACCACCATTCGTCTCAGGCGCCTCGAAATACTACAATACCCATGAGGCTCGGCTGCCGTTGCCATGGAGAAGAAGACAGTCAGACGTGTGAATCCAAAGCACCATAGTTAGAGAATTGATGCAGGAAGTGGAAGTAAATGAGTTTAAGGTTTCAGCCTCCTCAACACTTTCACCTCAGCTTCTGTTAGCGCCATTAGCACTGCTAGCGCCACACATGGCAGATTTGGAGCTCTGTGATTGGATGTTTCAGTCTTTATGTCAGTGGAAGTGAAAACAGTTGAGAGCTGTGTTTCCTGACAGACTGTGAATAAACGATGACGTCGCTCGTGATCGGAGCTGTGTGGAACGACGATGAGGAGGCCGAAGGCGTGGCTGTACACCTGCACGCGTCATCAAACTCGTCCAGTTCGGCCCTCGTAGTGCAGGATTCAGGCTTCAGGGTTCAAAGACCAGCTCCCCTCCTCTTCCTCCACCCTCCTCTCTGACAGCTGCAAATGACCAAACCGTCATGCTGCCGACTTTAATCACATTACCAATTATCAGCCTTCATAATAAACACCTCGGCCGAGCCGCGGCGATCTCTCTGACACCAATCTCATTAAAGCTCCAGAGTCATCGCGACGTTCTCCAGTAACAGTTAATCCAGCGGCGTCCAGCGGCCGCCGACACGGCCTTTGATTTGTGGCTGAAACGATCTGGCACACAAACAGGAAGCTGTTATCTAATTATCTAAATTAAAGCTTGTTATGTAAAGAACACAGAGCGTCACTGGGTGTTGGTGGACAGAGGGACGGGTGGAGGAGTGGACCTGGTTCTAGAGTGTTTATTCGCTTTAGATTATTGGAAATGATAAAAACGAGGCGCTGAGACGTTAACGTGTTCGTCTTCGTGGATCGACCTGCAGCCGATGTCCCAGCTGCGGCCATTACAGGGTGCGTTCAGGTTAATGTCTTAACTCCCACAGGAAGCCGTGTAATATTGATTAATCCTGCGGCAAACGTGCCATCGATCAAACTCCATCCCCTCCGTCAGATGGGTGGATGACAGCAGCTGAACCAGATCAGATTCATGAGCACGTCTGAATATCAGCCTTTTATATAAATCAGCATAAAGCTCCACAGGGAGCGGAGCAAAAGGCAACTTCCTGTTTGAGCCCCGTGTGACGGATTAGTCCCGTCCTATAAATGACAGATTGTCCCCGCCGGCTGGAAGATCATGTTCAGGCGGCAGAAAACACGCGACGAGGAGGAGGAGAACAAGATGTTTCAATTATCTAAATGAGTGCGGGCTGACTGACGGGATCGCATCAAACTCCTCAATTTATTCAGTCTGAAAGTCACATTCAGTTTATCTGCTGAGGGAAGGAAGATCCAGAGAGATCAATAAAAAACCTCAGCGTGAGGAACGTGGGTGAGACGAAGACGCCCAGAGAGACGAAACAGCCCGACAGACGATGAACAAGAAGAAAGGTTTGGGTTTGACAGACGGAGGTGAGCCGAACGGCTCTGGGACTCAACGAAGATCATCAAGAAACAAGCAGAAACAAGCAGAAACAACAGGAGGCGTTAGGAGGTGAGAGGGAGGGAGGAGGGAGGGAGGCGCGTGAGAACAGCGCGGGACAGCAGACGAGTGTTTCTGAGATGGTGGACGAATGTCTTCAAGATTAAAGGGTTGAAGGTCTTCATTGTCCTTCTGGTTTCTCAGTGAAAGAAAACAGAACCGTCTGACTTTAAAGAGCAGAAGAAGAAAAGAGGAACGTGGAGGATTTCGTGCTGGAGTCCATCGAGTTCAGCAGGTCTTCAATCCAGTGAAGCCATCCGTCTGTCATCGAGTCCTCCTGCAGTCTGAACACAGTCAATTAGTCCTCCCGCTCCTTCAAAGAGCTCTCATTAGAAGATATCGACGTTTGTTTGAGGGGATGAAGAGGATCCAGCCCGAGGTGACCGGCTGAGCGTAATGAGAGCGCAGAGGCCGAACCCGCCAAGAGAAACACGTTTACGAGCTGGAGTTAAACCGTGAAGTCGGCTTTCAGCTGCTTCCAGATCAAATGAAACGGATGAGGTGAAAGGACTCGGTTCTTCTGTTCAGCTGTGGAAATAATAAAAGTAAACCGGACTGAGAGTCTGCAGCCATGCTAGCAGCTCTGAGGCTGCACTGTAAGCTACGCGCTAACATCAGCATGCTAACATGCTCACAGTGACAATGCTAACATGCTAATGTTTATCAGTTGTAGTGTTTGCCGTGTTGAGTATCTAAGTTTAGGGTATTAGCATGCTAACATTAGCTAATTAGCAGCGCAGACAAAGTGCAGCTGAGGCTGATGGGAATCAGTTCTGAAGGTACTGGACTCATGTTGACCTGAAGGTGGCGCTAGATGGGACACCCCGAGGAGTGCTGCCCCCCCCGCTGACTCAAAGGACCCCTGACACATATACTCAGGTGGTGGTACAAGTACTCAGTACTCTGTGGCAGAAGGCTTCACCTGAGCCCTGAACCCTCCTCACTGAACACCTGTTTGCGGCTCAACCAATCTCCAGAGGGAATCTCAAACCCGCCTACTCTCACACAGCCAATCACCTTGGAAACAGCAGCGATCGATTGCCCGCCCCTCAAACCCTGACGCACCAATCTGCTCCGTCACCTGCATCCGTACTGTTCGTCTGAGCTAATGTGCGCTAAGACTTCCTGCATGCATTTCACAATAAGAGCATTTTAATGTGCAGGCAGCGCTTGGAGGTTGGTTAATTTTGACGTTTTTTCCGAGGTCACCTTGAACCGTTGAGGATTGACACCTGACAGGAAGCTGAGTTAACGCAGCCTCTTCACATCTGACGTGAAGAAGAACATCGTGAATAAAGAGGCTGACTCGGCGGTGAAGAAGACGTTGGTTCACTGCTTCCTCAGTTGAGATGCTGAGAGACGATCCGACGAGCTCTTTGTTTGAAGTGCTCTGAGGCCTTTATTCCTCCTCCTCTCCTCCTCTCTCCTCCTCTCTCCTCCTCTCTGAAGCAAACTGGTGCAGAATAACGATTTGAGAAGTTGAGGGAAAAACAAAGTGACAGACAGATATGGAGTCTGTTAGAGACGGAGGAGCAGCAGAGAATATAAATGGAGTTTCCATCCTAACCTCTCCTCCTTCAACAAAAGTTACCTCCTTTCCTCCCCTCTCCTCTCCCTTTTCATGCTCTCATTTCCTCCTCCTCCTCCTCCTCTGTTGTGTCGCACAGTGACAAAGCAGAAAAGAAGGAAGCATGAAGGTGACTTGCTCTCCTCATCTCCTCCTCCCTGTCTCCTCCTCACCTCGCCTGCCTCGTTCTGTCATACGCAGTGACAAATGAAAAGGAGAGAGGCGGTCCCAGAGGTGACGAGCTCTTCTCCTCCTCCTCCTCCTCCTTCTTCTTCTGTGGTCTACAAATGAACTAAAAAAGAAGAGAAGGAGGTGCCTTCCTTTCCTGTCTCCTTCATCCTTCCCTCTCTTGATCTGAAAATATCATTTTCCTCCTCTGCCCTCCTTCCTCCTCCTCCTCCTCCTCCGTTACAGAGGTGTGAGAGGAGGAGGTGAACAGGAGGTGCATGAGTGCTAAGAGTTAGACTCAGTGTGAAGGAGCCAGTGAGTGGACCTTTGAGCTGACATGATTGTTTCACACAGCAGGTGTGCAGGTGTGCTGAAGGTGTCACCTGAGTACAGGTCCTCCTGTTAGACAGACAGACAGGCAGACAGACAGGCAGACAGGCAGGCAGGCAGACAGGCAGGCAGACAGGCAGGCAGACAGACAGACAGGCAGGCAGACAGACAGGCAGGCAGACAGACAGACAGGCAGGCAGGCAGACAGACAGACAGGCAGGCAGACAGACAGACAGACAGGCAGACAGACAGGCAGGCAGGCAGACAGACAGACAGACAGACAGACAGGCAGGCAGGCAGACAGACAGACAGACAGACAGACAGACAGACAGACAGGCAGACAGACAGGCAGGCAGGCAGACAGACAGACAGACAGACAGACAGACAGGCAGACAGGCAGGCAGACAGGCAGACAGACAGACAGGCAGGCAGGCAGACAGACAGACAGACAGACAGACAGACAGACAGGCAGGCAGGCAGGCAGACAGGCAGGCAGACAGACAGGCAGACAGACAGGTGTGCTGTTCAAGGTGCAGAATGGAGGATTTCTGTCACCTTTTACCACCAAATAATGAAAATATAAAGAGCCTCTTCAGTGTGTGTGTGTGTGTGTGTGTGTGTGTGTGTGTGTGTGTGTGTGTTTTATTCCTTAAATCATTAATTTGCCGCTCAGAGCAACAGCAGCCCTGATGTCAATTCTCATTCAGCGAGACAAGGCCGAGACAAACTGCCTGGTCTGTTGAACACACACACACACACACACACACACACACACACACACACACACACACACACACACACACAGAGCTCACCTTGGAGAAAAGGTACCTTTATTTAGTTCCTGTTGGAGACATTTCGTCTGAAGCTTTGTCCCATTTCCCGAATGTAATTTACACCTGGACGTCTGAGCGGCGGAAACACGGGGGAGGAGTTCGTGTCTCGGTGAACACACACCTGCTCGGCGTGCGCGTGTGGTTCGGTTCAGGCGTGAACTCGCTCTCTTCTCTTTGCTGTTGAAACAAGACGAAGGGACGGAGGCGTCGCAGGAAGTGGAAGCACATGAGGAAAAATGACATCTGACAAATAAAGGGACGCACGTGAGCCGCCCGCTGGCCGAGCTGTGAGGAAGTCTGTGAAGGCGTCACACACACCTGCATGTCCGTGAAGGCATCACACACACCTGCGCAGTCCTCTGGTCACACTGATGCATGAATAAATACACACAAACACGCTAACACAACAGTGTGTGTGTCAACATCAACACAGATGTGCTAACGCTAACTTAATGATGCTAATCCTTGTAATTGATTGCAGGTTCTGCTCTGTGACCTGGCAGGTTACAGGCTAACGGCTAGGCTACATGCTAATCCCTCTTCATTTATAGGTACATACAGAGAGGACCACACACACACACACACACACACATTTCAACACTGTTTTCCTTGTGTCCTTTTGTCTGCCTCTAACTCGTCCCTCTCTCTCCTCTCAGCCGACGCCCACCATGACCTGCTGACATCACCACGCCCCGCCCCCCTCCTCCCCTCTCTCTCCTAAAAAAATGGCTCCGTCACCATGGCGGCCGCCGCTGCTGCTGCTCGTCCTCGCTTCCTGTTTCCTGTCCGAGTCGGCCTCGACCACGCCCTTCCCCAAAGACCTGGAGCCAATCAACGTGGTCACCTCGGAGCGTGAGTAGACTCTCTCTGATTGGCTGATGATCAGCACAGGTGTAGTGTTTGTGCCCTTCAAACGTGGTCGTAGTTCGAGTCTAAAGGGAGACGTCAAACCGTCAGGTGTTTCAGGTCGTTAACACGAACCCTTCCGTCATCTGATTGGACGAAGGCTCCCTGAGCTCTCATTGGTTTTACTCCAGCAGAGATCGATTTTCATGCTTCAGCTTCACGTCACAGCAAAGCATGATGGGAGCTGTAGTGCTCCAGCACGTTTATCCAAGCAGAGAGAGGACTCATCAGACATGTTGAACACGGTGACGTTACATTCATCCGTTCACTCACATGAGCACATGACTGCCGTCTGTCTCTGCAGAGTCGTATCACTTTCCAGGTTTTCAAGGTTTGCTTCAGGACAACGACACGCTGCGTCTGGGCCTGGACTTCCAGAGGCTGCTGCGCATCAACCACATGCTGTACATCGCCGCCAGGTCAGCGCGCACACACACACACACACACACACACACACACAGGTGTTCAGCAGCGTCGTGTCACACAGATCAGTGTTTGATCCAGAAGCTTTCAGTCTCCAGCTTTGATGATGATTTCTGGAAACGTTTCAGCCTTTGAGGTCTTCTGTTAATCTGAGTGTGTTCATCAATACTCTGACACGAACACGAAGTGACTGACTGTGCTCCGACTCCTCAGGGATCACGTGTTCGCAGTGAACCTGACCACGGCGTCGGAGGAGTTCGTACCTCAGCTGGTGAGTCAAACCATGTGATGAAGAGCTTGTTGTTGTTGCTTCACAGACGGTTCAGGTGACGTTCCAGCTCTGAGTCTAAAGAATCCTCTGGACCGCCCATGAGGACGATCATAGACTCAGACAGTTACTCCCGCTCTGAAGACGAGCCTCTTGACTGAGTCATTTCTGAAACAGTGGATTTGAGACAGACGGAGACTAAAGCAGCTTCTCCTCTGAGCCGCTGAAAATCAATGGATTCGATAGATTTGATCAGCTGTAGCTCACCTGAAATGAGAGAATCCTTCATGAACCCACAGCCTTCCACAAACAAGCAGCGCACGAGTAGAACAAGTCGTTCGATTGCATTGATGACGTTCACTGCGTGTGCTGAGCTCTGATTGGACGATCGCTGTCTGGGTAAAGACTCGTTAGCCTGACTGTGGACTTGCGCGTGCAGTGTATGACCTGGGCTGCCACCTCGTTACCTGCTCTGCACCTCTGACCTCAGATCAGCAGACCACACCTGACCACACCTGCAGACTCCTTCCTGCCATGTTCAGAACTTTCCAGAGTGTTTATTTAAGAGTGCTGTAGGCTTTGAATCAGCGTGACGGAGGCTCGTCTGCTGCAGCTCCACCGTGGTTTCATCTTACATGAGAATCTTCTCTCAAAGCGTCGAGCAGCATCAGACCTGACAGCTGACAGCGCGGCGAAGGATCCTCTGTGCTCTCCGCTCAATAGACGCAGTAAATACGAGAGCGGCGGAACAAAACTACAGCA
>NC_135090.1:23650000-23660000 GCF_051107435.1 Chaetodon auriga | reverse complement strand
TAGTGTAAAGAGCGAGAAAGTCCACGTGGAGGAAGGTGGAGGTGGATGGGCGGTCAAACACACAGAGGACTTGTGAGACACCCAAAGACAAAGTCAATGTGTTTTAACGTTGCAACGATGAAGGTGCGGCTCGTCTGTCGTACGTGTCCTGAGAATCATCGATAATCCATCAGCGAGGTGAGAGGATTGGTTACGGGAAACACTTCCTGTTTTAGCCTCTAATTAGTTTTGATAAGGGCTAATTGCTATTTTGGATAAACACCAGATGAAGTAGCTGCAGCGTGTGAGTGTGTGAGTGTGTGTGTGTGTGTGTGTGTGTGTGTGTGTGTGTGTGTGTGTGTGTTATCCTCTCAGCTGCTGGATTTCCAAACACATCGTCGCTAACGTCGGGTTAATGAGCACAGAGACGGGGTGACTTTTATTCTGACGGCGTTCCCCTGCTCGCTCCGCGGCGCCTGCTTCTAATTGAAAGTGTCAGGCAGCTCGAGACGCCTCGTCAAGACCAAACAAAACACCTTCACAAAAGCCACAATTTCAGGTGT
The DNA here is from genome assembly GCF_051107435.1 of Chaetodon auriga. Lineage (NCBI taxonomy): Eukaryota > Metazoa > Chordata > Actinopteri > Chaetodontiformes > Chaetodontidae > Chaetodon > Chaetodon auriga. The sequence continues at coordinate 23,659,458 of NC_135090.1, read as the reverse complement.
CAATCCAGAGTCGTGTTCCTCTTTCATGGCGCTGCGGCGCAGGAAGCGTGATTGACAGGCGCTGACCCCGTTTAGCAGAAAAACAACACGTTTACCTGAAGACGGGAGCGTTTCCTTTTTAAGAGTTTGGATCTAAAAGGAGACTCGCGGCGGTGACGCCTGCTCGCTTCATGACTGATGACAGAATAAAATCAGCTTCTTAAAGAACAGGAAGTGATTCAAGAGCTTCTTCAAAGAGCGGAGACGAAGCGGTTTCCAGATAATCAGCGGACGTGTTCGACCACAGGACAGACTGAAGAGGAGGAGATGAAGACGAAGTGTCCGCTCAAATTGCTGTGATTGTTTATGAGTAGACGACGTTCAGCATCAGCTGACGGCGCCGCTCGTGACCCCACAGACTCAGTCTGAATGTTTATCACCCTCTTTTCCCTCGGTTGACGCCGGCGCTGCTGACTCAGTGTGACGTCTTCAATCAAATCAGAATCTCTGCAGGAAACTGAACTGAACACTTGGTTTAAAGCGAAGGAACAAACCTGCAGCGGCTCCGTGTCGAATCACACAAACCCAACGCTGTGAGCAGCTGGAGGCTGCAGGCGCTGATTTGCCATTTCCTTGAACTTCAGTCAAATGAGTAACTTAGTTGATTATGAAGTCCTAAAACCCTCCAGTGTGCTGATTTCTGACAGCAGGACTTTGACACTTTAACCCTTTTTGATGCTTTTATGGATGAAACAAACGGAGCAGAACTGGAACTTGAACTCACCGCAGGGACAGCGTCAGTCTGTGCAGACTCATCAGGCCGAGCTCATGAGCGGTGCACCGTCCCGTCATGCTAACGCAGCTCTCCAGTTAGCAAGCACCGTTAGCTACTGAGCTAACAAGCTAATAGCACCGAGCTCGAGGGCGAACGGCCTCGTGTAGAGAAGCTCTGAAGGCTTTTGTGGATGATTGTGCTAGCATGTTAGCGGTTAGCTTAGCAGTTTACCTGCAAGCCCTGCGAGTTGGAACATCACGAGCATCGAGCACAGCGATGAAGTTCACCGTGAACTGTTCTGACTTAAAGGCACGAAAACGTCTGACGTGCTCAGGATGAGAAATGAAAGTGTTGACCAATCGTGGCTGTCCTTTGGGGGGCGCTGCAGGTGCAGGGAAGTTTTCGACCTTTTCGTGCCTTTAAAGCATTCGTTTGACTCCTTTCAGGCCAGAATCCAGAAGTGTGATTGTGTTTTTCTTCGGACGGCAGCAGCAGCTTGTCACGAACGCCGCGGCGTCTCGTAGTTGGGTTTTTAATTTTGTCCACCTCCTCGTGACAGCTGGCGTCCGCAGACACAGATAGTGATGGAAATGAAGGTCGACCGCTGCCGTGTGTGACTGCTGAGCAGAAAGAGAAAGTGAGATAAATACACAAGAAAAACTGTTTAATTAAAGTCTGCGATTAAATGTTAAATTTAATTTAGTGAAGGTTGACCCCGCGTCACCTTGCCGCGCTGAGCTCTGCGGTGTAACATCAGTTAGGACACAAAGAAGAGTGACACGTTCTCACCGTCAGAGCGAGGGCGAGCGAGATAGAGAAGGAATGAAGAAGAGCGAGCGAGGCCGGCGGAGAGAACGGGGTCACAGAGTGCAGCCTCGCAGCTATAAACACACTCAGCTCCCGCAGGGGAAGCAGCAGACAGGTGTGTGTATGAGGCTTTCAGGAGGCTAAACGCTTCCACAGCCTCTGTTAGCAATTCAGCTAACGTAGCTTCTGAACACAGTGTTATCATCGCAGCTGCCAGGCTGACAGTGAAGTATTATCGGCGTCCTATCGGCTTAGCTAACATGTCAATAACATCAGCAGCAGCAGAATGAAGTGAGATACTGTGCAGTGAACAAGCTGCCAGTCGCTTCTCTTTAAGCTTCAGCCTCCGTTCAGCGCTCATCATGAGCAGAGTTAGTCCTCAGTCTTCACTGAACCTGGTCTGACTGTTTACAGACCGCACCGATGGGACATTGAACTCATCACAGGAGGATGAAGTCAACGGCGTCACGCTAAACGCTGCACAGCACTGATGCTTCTGCATTTACTGAATCATTTCCATCACGTGTATGATATCAGTCTGTGTAACTGCCTGAGCCTGGAAAGTGCCAGAAGATGACGAGGCAGCGGCGGCGCGAGGGCGAGAGACGTGGCCTCTGACCAGTTCGGCATCCAGCAGTTTGTAATGGTGCAGGCCAGTGAGGAAGCAGATCCCAGATCACATTCAACCAATCAATGAGCTGACAAACCTCCCACTTTTAGAGCAACTTACTGCATCATCATCAAGAGCTGTGAGCCAATCACAGCTCACGTTAGCTCTGCGCAGGTGTCTGTGGGACAGTGTCACGAACAGCAGCTTCGAGTTACAGCCACAAAAAAAAATCTGCTATCAACAGCGATAAAATCAGCTCTGCTAATTACAGGAGCTCAGCGCTGTTTACAGGCCGCTTTACGCTGACATCACGCAGAAAATGGTTCATCACAGATAATGCATCACTGTCTGACTGCGCTGATAGGAGAGCTCCCAGAGGCTCATGGGATATGTAGTAGATGAAAGCGAACACGCTCATCCTTCAGTTTTTTACCTGTTAGAAGCTCGTCTCTCCTCAGGTGTCGACAGTTGTTGATTGTTCGTGTGTGGACTGTGGGTGCAGGTGTGTCACAGGTGTGTCGTACCTGAGCAGGTGTGTGCAGATCATGAGCTCAGGTACAGCGACTGATTAGCAGCATTGTTAGCCGTGCAGAGTGTCTTTATTCTCTCATGACGTTACAGAAGAAAACGTTTCTCCTCTTCCTCCTCCAGATGACCTCCTTGGAGCAGGTCGGGGAGGAGGTGGTCGGTCAGGCTCGCTGTCCCTTCGAGTCCGGTCAGTCCAACGTCGGACTGTTTGCTGGTGAGTCGTGAGCGACGGACGTGTTGTGATGTCATTCATGCGGCGTGCCGTCATCGATCACATTCACACTCTGTGTTATGTTCGTTTAATGAGGAGGAAGAATCCAATTTAACCCAAACAGGAAGTTCAGAATGCAGAAAGATAAACACGAAGGTCGATTGACTAATTAGTGAAAGATGTGAAATAACTTTATTCATCCCTGCCGGGGAAATTAGGATGTTCCAGTCAGCAAGCAGTCGAGGCAGGAATGAAGAGGAGACGCACAGGAAACAGAAAAACCTAAAGTCAGCTGTAGTTTTCACTTCGACAGAAATTAAAACTGCAGTGAAACAACAAAATGTCTTCCTCAGTATCTGTGAGGCGTTCATGTTCAGTGGGAAAATGGATGTTCTTGTGTCTCAGGAGGAGATTTTTACTCGGCCACCATGACGGACTTCCTGGCCAGCGACGCCGTCATCTACAGGAGCCTGGGAGACGGCCGCCCCGTCCTCAGGACCGTCAAGTACGACTCCAAGTGGCTCCGAGGTGAGTCTCCGTCAGGTGACTCACGCTGAGTCACATGACCAGACTCATTATGGCAGTTTGAGTGTTCTGACATCGTGTAAAGCTCATTTTAATAACACTGAAGCAAACATTGATTGAAACATGTCGACCTCAAACATCCAGCAATTCGTTTGAATTTTAACGCATTTCTGAGGATTTTTTTCTGTTTTTAAGGAATTATTGATGGACAAAAATCAAACTCTTTAAAGTAAAATAATTATTTTCTGCCGAGTTGTTTTACTGAAGCGACTTGTTGATTCTTTGATTTGTCGACTGACGTTTGCTCAGTTTTCTCTGTTTCACGTCGAGATGAACAGAATTAAATACAAAATCATTCATTCATCAGTCAATGTGATCACCTTTCAGTCTCTGCAGGTTATCATGGTTTTGACCCGCGTTGAGCTGAACTACGCCTCCTCGCTCGTTCCATCGTGTTTCGCTAACGTCAGCAGCAGTCGGCCATTTTTAAAAGATGCTCCTGCAGAGATCTACGATGCGTCTGCGGGTTGCTCTTATGAAAGAGGCCGTTTTATCACCCGATAACTGCAGGAAGTGTTGAAAATCACAGACTGAAAGAAGATATGAGCAAAGTTTTACCTTGAAAATGGAAGAAATCAATAACACCCCCCCCCCCCCCCCCCCCCCGCAGAGCCTCACTTCCTCCACGCCATCGACTACGGTAACTACGTGTACTTCTTCCTCAGTGAGATCGCAGTGGAGTACACCGCCCTGGGAAAGGTACGTCTGTCTGTAGAGCTCCATATTACTCATCATGACGTCGTCAGTAAACCAGAGAGTCCGTTTCTGACGGACGGCGCGTCATCGTGCATCAATAAGCCCGATTCAAACATTAGTGGCTTTAGTGCCTGAGAGTTTTGTTATGGAAGCGTACCTGGACAAACACCTGGAGGCCTGTCGGAGCTGTAAGGTGACCCCTCCCTCTCTCTCCAGGTGGTGTTTTCTCGAGTCGCTCGAGTCTGTAAGAACGACAACGGAGGCTCTCCCCGAGTCCTGGAGAGATACTGGACTTCCTTCCTCAAGGTGACTTCCTGCTTCCTGGTTCTCGCAGCGTTCCTGAATGAGTGAAGGGACGTGAGTTCAGCTCGCTCACAGACGCTGAAGTGTGGAAGTAATGAGGACGTGAATGTCACACAGCTGGAGTCTGATTTGCATATTTCAGGACACGAGACCTCGTTACTGTGGAGGTAGTTTCATAACTCAACACCCTGCGTGTGTGTGTGTGTGTGTGTGTGTGTGTGTGTGTGTGTGTGTGTGTGTGTGTGTGTGTGTGTGTGTGTGTGTGTGGTCATGGTGTGTTCAGGCTCGGCTGAACTGCTCGGTTCCTGGAGACTCCTTCTTCTACTTCGACGTGCTTCAGTCCCTCACCAACGTGCTGCAGATCAACCAGAGGCCGGCGGTGGTCGGCGTCTTCACCACTCAGGCCAACAGGTACACGTCACACTGTCTTTGTGAGGTTTAAGAGGACACTTTTGGACTGAAGTCATTCTATAAAGAGTGAGGACAGTTTTAGTGTTTTAGTGAATTATCTGTTGCAGAGTGAGTGGATTCATTCAGCAGAGAACTCTGTGGCCGTCGTCGTCTCTCATTGGATAGTTTAGAAAGTTCTGGTTGGACGTCTGGTTGGTCCTCTGGTGTCCCCTCAGCTCTGCATTCAGTCTGTCTGAACGTCAGGACTCATTTGCGTTCGTCTCGTTTGTCTCTCTGCAGTATTCCCGGCTCAGCAGTTTGTGCTTTCTACATGGACGACATCGAGAAAGTCTTCAACGGGAAGTTCAAGGAGCAGCGGACCAGCGACTTGTCCTGGACTCCAGTCCCTGACGAACAAGTTCCCAGACCAAGGTGGGACCCGGACAGGCTGTGGGGTCGTCAGGGTTACCGAAATGCAGGATTACTTAAATCCAGCGCCTTAAAAACTGTCTGATTTCTCGTCTCCAGGCCTGGTACCTGTGCAGGTGACGGTCCGGCTGCAGACTACAAGTCCTCGGTTCAGTTCCCGGACGAGACGTTGACGTTTATCAAGTCGTATCCTCTGATGGACGAAGCAGTTCCCTCCGTCAACGACCGGCCCTGCTTCACCAGGACCTCCAGCAGGTAACACGCACAAATAACGCACATGCAGGAGTCTGAGGTGGACCCGCCCACTCGTTATGAGCGCTGGATTATCAGTCCCAAACTGTGAGACCACGTTCAGGTGGACAGCAGCCCTGCAGACTCAGCAGGGTCAGCCGGGGTCGCCCGGACAGGAAATCCGATGACTGTGTTCTCGCCTGGCAGCAGAAAACCTCACGAACTCTGCAGAATGATTTCAGCCAATTCTTAATCTTTCGTGTCTTCTTGTAAGTGAAATGCGACACGTTCAGCCGTTCCTTCCTGTCAGACACGCTGACGGCTGATCTGAAGTGCGTCTCAGCTGCCAGCATTTAGCAGCTGTTTGACGACACGCTTGACGCTTTCACAAGAGTTATGAAAAATCGTGTTTTATTGATGATAAACATGTCAGCTGATACATGCCACCTCTTTGGAGGAAGTCCCCAGAGTCCTTTGTGCAGTTTGTGAGTCGTCGCATCAGGAGAAACGTGTGACAGACTCTTGATCGTTCGGAGCTTCTTGTGAATTCAAAATGTTTTTCGTGAAGTTTTTTCTGTCTGTGTGTGAAAAGGCTTCGGCTGCTGCTTGCTTTCTCGGGGTCAGCAGCGTCAGACGGGGCGTCACCGTCCTCACGTACGCTGTCCTCTGCTTCCTGTATCCACGATCACATGATCCACTGAAGGTTAAGATGTAGAACACGTGCAGCACATGTTCGTCCTCTTTTCTCCCTGAACGATAAAAGCATCTCAGACTGTTTGTGGAGACACTGAGGATTGAAGCGTCGCTGACACTGACAACACTTTATTACCTGTTACTAATTGTCTGATTTGTGTCGGATGATAAGACGACTTCTTCTTCCTCTGTGCTCTGCGACTCCGTGATGGATCACAACGCCTTCGTGTAATTAATGTACCGCTCTGGTGCAGCGAGTCACGAGCCGAGGAACTGTCGAGTCATCATTTTTTAAACCATCTTTGCATCTGAATGCAGAAGTGGATGTGAAATGGTGTTAAATTTGACTGCAGATTAGGTTTCATTTCCTCCATCAGCAGCAGCAGCCAGCAGGACGTCAGGTTTGGGCTTTAGTCCAGCCAGATAACAGGAGGAATAAAGTCCTCCTGGGAGCTTAAATGATAGAGAAAGAGATCTGAGATGTCAAGAGGAAAGTGGATAATGTCAACTGTACCCCGAGGAGGCGAGTTTTAAAAGTTACAGCCTACAGAGGCAGCGAATCCACCACCCCGACCTGAAGTGGTGAGGATAATCATCAGTATCAGCTTTGATTAGTCGTCAGCTCGCAGGAAGTTCTCTGCCTCGACGCTCTGAAATCTCTGACCTTTTCTAATCTGCGTCTGCGGGTTTCAAATGACTTTCTGATGGATTCTAATTACAGTCTGGAATCGGAATGAGACTCTTAATTCCATGTTCGAAAGCCCGAGCCGACCCGGATAATGAGGACGTCCACGTCCAAAGGTCCAAAGCATCATTCCTACATTTCCCAGCATGCCCTGTGGAAACCAGACGAGTGAGGCTTTGCAGAGAGGGACCTTAGCTCGTGGTCCAGTGATCACCGGCCGTCCAGCTGGTCCTGTTGCAGCAATGCATTCTGGTCTTTGTAGGCTTTGTTACTGTGAGTCAATGCGGCTGAATCGCAGCCGAGTGAGCCTTGTTCAGTTCACTGAGGGAGGCTTTGGGTCACTTCATGGCCAGGGGCACCTGTGGCTCACCTGTGGCTCACCTGTGGCTCACCTGTGGTTCATGGGGGGGGGGGGGGTCAGAGTACTTTGTCATCTCTTTCCCTTTTTCGTGTTTGGTTCCTGGAGCATTTTTTCAGTCACACTTCTAATGTTTCAGCGTCTCTGTTTCATGCGGGGAAGATTGAAAAAGGAATTCACAGAAATGTCGTAGATTTCTGTCTTTGTCGGGAAAGTCGTCATGATCCTCTTGAGTTCTGCATTTGAAGCAGTTTTCCTCTTTGTGCACATGGAGTCCAGGACAGAGACGCTCCCACCCTGTTGGATGTGTTCTTGGCTTCAAACAACAAATGATACCAACTTTAAATCAGTATGAAGTCAGAATCGCTCATTAATTTGCTCGCATTTTGTAATCGAATCGATCACCTCAGTTTTATTATGAAGATGCTTTCAAGTCCAAATTGTGAGTTCTCAGAGGACTCTTGGCTTCAGAGACGCTGGCACTGTCCTGCCCGTTTTACAGAAATATTCCAGGTTTACTGTCGAGGTTAATTTGGCTCATAAAGAAGCCGAGGATTTGTTTTTAGTTTAGTGGTCTTGACACATTCAGCCAGATTTTCTTGGCAGCGGACAGTTTTTCCATCTCATCGTCCTCTTCTTCTTACCTCCAGGTCCAAGCTGACCCAGATTGTGGTGGATGTTTCTGCCGGCCCCTACAAGGACCGGACGGTCATGTTCCTGGGCTCCGACGACGGCCGAGTCCTGAAGGTTCTGGCCAGCACTCATCCCAACGACAGCTTCGGATCCAAGCTGCTGGAGGACATCGACGTCTACAGCCCGTCCAAGTAAGACTGAGCGGAACATTCAAGACGCTGGAACAGTTCGCATCCACGTTCACCGAACCTTAATCTGCTCTGTGTCTGTGTCCAGGTGTAACGTTCAGGGTCAGGAGGACAGGAGGGTTCTGGGGCTGGAGCTGGATAAAGACCACCACGCCTTGTTCGTGGCCTTCACCAGCTGCGTCATCAGAGTGCCGCTGAGCCGCTGCAGCCAACACGGAGCCTGCAAGAAGTAAGAAACCAGGACCGAAAGCAGCTCCGGACGAAAGCCGCAGCTCCCCTGAACGCACCATCAGCATAAAACTGTCATTTAGTTAATTCTGGAAAACATCCAAAATCAGAAAGGGGAAATCTTTTTCAGCTTTTAAAGATGGAGCTTAACTTGGCAACATGATCAATACTGTAGGAGCGAGTGTGTGTCGGGGGGACGGGGACGCCGAGAATGAACACAAAGAGCCTCGTTTGTAGACGTCATGAGACTGAACCGAGCTCACTGCCCAAATTAGAGCACATTCATCAGTGGAGAGGCGTTCACGTGCACGCGCACACACACGTGCACAATGTCTAATCAGACCGGCTTTAATTACTGAGCGCGATGAATGAGTGCAGTGCAGTGTTACAGCTGCAGAGAGGCTTCCACCAGCTGCGGAAGTCAGACAGGAAGTCAGACAGGAAGTCAGTCAGGAAGTCAGTCAGGAAGTCAGACAGGAAGTCAGACAGGAAGTCAGTCAGGAAGTCAGACAGGAAGTCAGACAGGAAGTCAGTCAGGAAGTCAGACAGGAAGTCAGTCAGGAAGTCAGACAGGAAGTCAGTCAGGAAGTCAGTCAGGAAATCAGACAGATAGTCAGTCAGGAAGTCAGACAGGAAGTCAGACAGATAGTCAGTCAGGAAGTCAGACAGGAAGTCAGACAGGAAGTCAGTCAGGAAGTCAGACAGGAAGTCAGACAGGAAGTCAGTCAGGAAATCAGACAGATAGTCAGTCAGGAAGTCAGACAGGAAGTCAGACAGGAAGTCAGTCAGGAAGTCAGACAGATAGTCAGTCAGGAAGTCAGACAGGAAGTCAGACAGGAAGTCAGTCAGGAAGTCAGTCAGGAAATCAGACAGATAGTCAGTCAGGAAGTCAGTCACGAAGTCAGACAGGAAGTCAGACAGGAAGAGTGCAGAGAATCCAGTAAATGTTCTTTTTCATTGACTAGCTCACTTCAGGTGAGGCGTGGTCACATGACTCTACCTGAGCCTTCACCGAAGACCTTGAGGTTTTGATTGACACTAAATGTTTTCAAGCTGAATGGACTTCCTGTTTCTCTGACTCACCTCTTCTTCTTCTTCTGTCCCTCCAGAGCCTGCCTGGCCTCTCGTG
>NC_135090.1:23455000-23640000 GCF_051107435.1 Chaetodon auriga | reverse complement strand
ATGGAAAAACGAGTCGTGGCCAACGCTGGCGTGAAAAACAAGAACTTTGCCAGAACTTCTCAGTGTAATCGTCGAAAGACTTCGTTCTGCTCGTGGGCGTTTTTCTCCGAGGATGACCACGTTGGTCCGGCTGAGCGAGACGCCTGTGAGCTGGTGTCCACACTGACGTGATGATCGCGGCCTCGATCCTGAACACGAAACGCAGCGTTTGATACCAAAATGAACCTTGTGATTGTTTCTGGTTGAGGTTCATTTTCTCACACTGAAGCTGCTCGTTACGGTTAAAGATGGGTCGTGGTCGTGGTTCAGAGACGGCGACGTTGACTCCGTCCCCGTCCGTCTCCGTTTGCTGTCCTACCTGTCCTTCTGTTCTCACCTGTGAAAACGTCGTCAGTCCGAGTACTGTCAGAACCTCGCAGTCCACCTTTAGCTGAAAGTCACTGAGTCACTTGAGTCACTGTCAGCAGACGGACTCAGACGCCTGCTCCTCGTCTCTGGTACGCTGCAGTCGCTCTGCTTCGTCTGGCAGTAAAAACCTGATTTGTTGCCCCTTTAAAGTTGATTTGAAGGTCAGATGGAGACGTCGGTGAGACGGAGACGTAAACAGCGGGGACACAAACCGAGAGACTCGCCGGGAAAGCAAATGGCTTCATTTACAGCAGCTGCAGTGAGACAGACGCTTCACTGCTACTCACACTCAGTGTGTGTGTGTGTGTGTGTGTGTGTGTGTGTGTGTGTGTGTGTGTGTGTGTGTGTGCATTTCACCTGTCACTGTCTGTCTTCTGATTGGACCAGTGTCCCCTTCCTTTATCCCTAATTGGGTGACTGAAAAGGTGAATTTGTTGGCTTTTTCTCCTCACTCGACCCCTGAAAGTCTGCAGCCTTCAAAGTAAACGAGCTGGAGATGAACTTGGTGACATCATCTAATTAACGTTTTAACTCTTTATCTGGATACACATCATCGAGTAACTGCCCGGGCAATGGTAACCCACGGCAACAGATGCCAGAGGAGGCAGCGTGTCTGGTCCTTCAGTCGACATTTGATTGGTTCGTCTAAGTCCTGTCTCTGTCTGCTCTCTCTCGTCCTCTGCAGGGCGGGCTTTGAACAGGACATTGAGGGCGACCACTCGTTCCACCCGGACAGCTGCCACGGTAAGATAAACCTGCCGCTTCACAACCGCAGTACCAACGGTAACGGTGATATTATGGGGTGTAAACAGTGGATTGTGAAGCTGCACCGATGATACAGGCAATAAACCAGACAGGAGATGAGACAGAGGGAGTTTGGAGGAGTTTAATGTGTTTTTGTGTTGTTTTTCTTGCAGCTGATGTTCTGGCGACCACACGGAACCAAGAGTCCGCTGCCGACTCGGCCTACGGTAAGAAGCTCTGTCTGTTCCTGCTTCTGCTCAGGGTCACAGCAGAGAGGTGTGGAAAGAGACGGTGAGGATGAAGAGTAACCTCAGGTGGGATCCACCGCTGAGGGCGGCAAGCTAGGCTAACTAGCTTCCACACAGTCAATTATTTGATCGTCCAGCAGCTGGATGTGGACTCTGTTTGTGTCTCCTGATGGACGTCAGTCCGGTCTTGTCTCTCTTTGAGCTCTGTGTTTGGTCTCCTCCAGCTCCTGAGGGACGGATCTGCTCTTTAGCTGCTAAATGTCCACCAGCTGCTCTCTGACTGACTGTCTGCTGTTTGCTGCTCAGCAGGAAGTTTACAGCTTTTATTCTGAAAGCGACGCCGTGAGAGCGAAGCTGAACGGTGACGTTTCTGTCCGACAGATAAACGATGATCTTAAAGTCAGTTTGAAGCTCCGTAAAGCTCCGTAAAGCCGAGAGGAGCTGCAGCTTCATCGCTGCCTGTTTTCACAGTCATTCTTATAAAACTATTGATCATAGCAGCCTTCAGCGTGATGGATCCTCTCAGTGTTGGCCCTCAGCTGTCAGTCAAGCCTAGCTGTGGGACACGCCCACTCAGAGGCTGGACTCACAAACATGTCTAAAAACTGTGAATCCTCTTCTGGAAAGCAGCTGTGGTATCATTACATCTTCTGTCTGCTCGCACAGAACGTGAGAGTTCAGACTGAATTTCAGTTCTTCTCCCGTCAGGTTCATGAGGTGGTCCTTAAACCGGGGATCGCTCCCACCACACTGAAATCCCACAAGATACAAATGAAACGAAAGCTGAGGGGAGGCGCTCCGACCTCCTCGTCCCGGCTCGACCCCTGCGCTAAACAGCTCAAACTCGACCGGAAGAAATGTGGTTATCGCCGCTCGATTGGCTCGTGTGGATGTACAGTAGCTCGCCGCTCGGTTTGACATCATTACCCCCCACTAGATTACAATCCAGCAGATCAAAGCAGCGCCTCGCGGAGCTGCCTGCTCTGTATTCACCCCGGCTGCTACCTGACTGTCAGGAGTCCTGCTCGCCAGCCGGCCCAGGTATTGTCATTTGCACAGCGACAGCAGACGCGTGCAGTGAATCCCATTAGACTCTGCATTACTGCGATCAAAGCCGGAGAGGGGACGGAGACGGCGGGACGCAGCAGAAACAGACTTTTCTGATACGTGGTCCACTCGACTCGAGGCGAGTTCGTCTGTCTTTGTGTGAGCTGACCGCTTCACGTCAGCTGTTAGGACAGCAGCGATAAAGAGGAGGGAGGTGAAGAGAGCAGAGGAAGAAGAAGAAGTGAACGTCCTCTGTCACCACATACCATGATACACTCGCATTAATCCAGCTGTGAACGACGTGCTTCATCTCTGAGGCTCCTCAGAGTCGACCACAGGCTCAGTTTGGCTTTTTCTGAGGCGCTCCTGCTGGTTTGTGGCTGAGCGCTTCAGATCGGATCAGAGAGCTGCAGCTTCCAGACTAAACACGCTCGAGTCCACGGGCACTTTTTAAAGAGCCGTGCATCCCAGAGTCCTCGGAGCTTAGAGAGCGCCTCCATCTGTATTCTGCTGCGGAACTTAATTGCATTCACCTGGCATCTAAATGAGGCCCTGTTAGACGACCGGAATGAAAAGTGTCTGTTAAAAAAAGCCGAGAGTGGAGCTCCGAGAGCCGGAGAGCAGAGAGCTGCTGTCACGGAGAAATTAGCCGAGCCCCTGTAGAAACTACAGTTTAATCAAGTCAACTGTCTGCTGGATCTGTTTCAAGTCCACCATCTGCAGAGACCTGCTGCATTTAGGTCGGACGTTAAAATCAGAAGTCAGGCGGCGTGAGACGAGTGTCCTGGTTCAGCGAGCTGAGAAAAAGAACTCACCTTTCTTCAAACGCGGTGTTACGACGGATGTTTGTTCTTTTAATGTCTGCACATCAGACGAGTCGCAAAAACCAACAAATTCATCCAACGTGAGTCAACGAGGTGCAGTCCGTCCTGACTGATCGTCAGTCAGCTGTTAGCTCGTCAAAGTCAAAAAGTCAGTGTTTAAATTCAGTTTAAACGGACGGAAGACAAATGAAGTTCAGCTGGATGTTGGTCAAGTGTCAGTGAATGTGGCGCTATGGTTAGCTGAGGTCGCTCTTTGATGCATGGACAGCAAACATTAGCTCGTTAGCTTACGTGGCTAACGTCAGCGGCGTCGTAGGCTGCATATCAGCTGACTCTGGACAGTTCAGATGGACTCTGGTGTCCACTGTCCTCAAGCTGTGGAGGACGGGGAGTTTCACCTGTGAGGCTGGCTGCACCTGTTGAGGAGAGCTGGATGAAGAGCGTGTGGAGCCACGCCGATTACACCGTCAACGTTTCAGAATGCATTCGTCTTGCTCTTGTCTTCAGTTTGCTTCTGAATTTGCACATTTAGAGCAGCCAGAGGACGGAGACGTTAACCTTAACACGCTGAGCTCAGGTGGATTTATACATGTAGCTGCTGTAGCTTCACCTCAGCCTCTAATTTGCCTCCTTAATCACTGAAACAGCAGCAGGGTGTCGGAGCAAAGCGAGAGCCTGCGGTCTCTTACACAGCAGCTTAGAAAACAATGACTTCATGCCTGAATTTGCCTTCTATAAATACGACTGAGCAGCAGAACTCCACCTTGCTGCGTGGTGATTAGCCCCGGCTGACTGACGTGATTACAGGCGCAGCAGATGTGAAGCAGCAGGAGGCTCAAATGTCGAATGCAGATTAATTCACATACTTCCACAGATTCATCCTTTGACTTGCGCTAATTGTATCGTGATTAACCGTCATTTAAGTTTGAGGTTTTATTGACGCCTGCGGGGATTACCCAGGGAGCTAATGGCACCGTAACACAATGAAAAGCGGCAGCAGCCTGAGTGCACACTTGGTAACATTAGCCAAGGATGGCAGTGCTCGTTCTTCACGCTTTCACTGTGACGCTTCAGCTTCGACATGCAGCGATTAGGCGGGGGGTGACTGGTGGTGGCGGCGGCGGTGCGATTATACAGTAGGACCGACAGCAGGCACTTCCTCCATAACGGCGTCTGAGGCATTAACTTCATGGTGTCGGGCAGCCGGGCATGAAGGACTCCGAACGCAATGGATGACTGATGTTTTAGCCGGCGTGCGTCTGAATCTATCCGCCGCGCTGCGCTAGAGTGCCTGTCGTTACTGTAATGACATCGTTTGGCGGGGAACTATTCCCGTAATGACGTTTTCGCTGCAAATTGGTTATTTAATGCACTGCGAGGGAGGCCCCTGTGGGTTTAGTTTGGCTCTGAACGGACATAAATTGGCCATTATGCTGCAGCGTGCCATTAAAGGGTGGTTTTATATCGGGTGAGAGCTGACATTGTGCAGAATGAGTTCCGCAAATGCAAATTCTGATGGTTCTTGGATGACGTGAATGCCGTCTGTGTGCTGTCTGTCTGCGACCTTTACATTACTTATTGTAATGTTGGTGATCCAGGAAATGAGGTTTATTCTGCCGCGCAGCTCTAAGTGTCAGGCTTAATAACCAACAATTAAAATGGGTTTATGTCCTTAAAGTTGACTCCTCAGGAAGTTGAGGATGGCGGGCTGAAGTCACTTTCAACGGGCACCGCGACCCTGAACGTTACCCAGAGGAGCTGAATGGACGTCCACACGCAGCAGATCTTCATCAGGAGGATCGTGTTGATGATGTTTCTGTCACATGACTGGAAGAATACGTCTCCGGACTGGATTCTGGAGATAAATGTGATGATTACTGAGTTCTGCACTCAATTAAAAATGCAGCCAGTCGTCGCTGCGTGCCGGCAAACCGCCTCGGCGTGAGTTCACTTCAGGACCGAACGTTTGTGTCCTGATCAAACACGGATGAGTTGCCTCAGTTTACGGTGGAGGCTGGACCACCAGCCTCGGTGGTTTCAGTGCGACTCGGTCTCTGCGGCAGAGCGACTTCTTCCACGCTCTGCTGTCGAAAACTCTTCACATGCATGAAGGACAAAGTGTTTGTGCTGCGAGGCTTCGGCGTCAGCGTGACGCCGCTGGACGCCGAGCCGCTCCTCTGCCGCCGCTCGGGGATCTCCGTCACCTCGAGGGAGGACGTGGCGAGGCTCCATCGCTCTCGACACAACAGCTTCGTCTGCTTTTAACGACCCGAGAGCGAGGATGTGACATTTAAGAAGAATGTGACTTAGCAGCTCAAACGCTGTTTAACCGAAGTGTGAAGCGTCTTATCGCTCACCGGCGACAGTCAGCGTGACATTTAAATTAAATGTACGCACCATTTCAAATCACAGACGTCCTCTTCCAAGTGCTCATAATGGACGTCCTGCAGGGACGAAACTGCACCTTCCTGCATTTCCTAAAATGTTGTACTGCCGCTTTACTGTCCATCAGTCTTTTGCTACAGCCCCAATAAAGTCTGCAGTGACTTTTGAAGTACAGGAAAGAACAAGTTCAACATTTAACCCGAAGCTCGACCTTTGACCGGCGTTAACCTGCAGGTCCGTAAACGCCTCATTCATGCAGACACGATGCAGGTTTGTCTCCTCACGTCTCCGATACCCGCAGAGCATCAACATGTTAGCATGTCTACGTTAGCATTTAGCTCTGCTGTGTGTGAGTCGCTAGCTGCTGTTCTTCCGTTTGACTGACAGGTTGGACTGAACCATGACGTCACGCTTCTTTGTTTCCAGAACTTCTTCCACGCTGTGACGTACGTCGACATCAGAGAGGCGATCGGTGCTTTGCTCAAAGGCATCTGTTCACAGCGCACATAGCAACCTCATTAGCTGTCACTCCCAGCATCCCGTGCTCAGAGTTCAAGATGGCCGCCGACACACACGCACACACACACACACACACACACACACACACACACACACACACACACTCCTCCAGTCTCTCCTGTAGCTCCTGTAGCGTGGGAAGTAGTTGTTATGCTGAGCGGCTGAGCGCGCACACACACACACACACACACACACACACACACACACACACACACACCTCCACACACACAAACATAGGATGTGTTTTTGCACTTCCTGCTTGCTCCTACACACACATATGCACATTTACACCCACCCCCACACACACGCACACGCACACACACACACACACACACACACACACACACACACACCTCCCCGCATTCCTGCAGTCCTTGAGATCCAGAGTAGATGACAGAGCAGAAGTTTCAGTTCTGAGGCTGTGTGTGTGTGTGTGTGTGTGTGTGTGTGTGTGTGTGTGTGTGTGTGTGTGTGTGTGTGTGTGTGTGTGCGTGAGCGGCGTTCTGGAGTGTGTCTCAGTGACGGAGGCTGGAATGTCTCCATTGGATCGTGGTCTGTGCTGCTGGAGGCAGTGAAACGCAGCGCAGGTGGACGTCCGTCTGACCTCGGTCTGCACGCGCTGCAGCCTGAGCTGAGGCTGAGCGCGCCTGCAGCAGAGGACAGACGACGTGTCACACAGCGCCTCCCAGAGGGCAGAGGTTGAAACAGGTGGCGAGCAGCAGGTGTGTCGGGTCAGGTGTAGAGGACACTTGGACTGATGGCTGAGCCTTTTGACCCCTCTGAGGAAGACCGAGCTGACCTGAGGTCAGCGTAGAGCTCCCGCCTTTTTGCATGTGCTGATAAAACAAACTGCAGTTTTTCTTGAACCACCTCTGTGCACTCGCGGTATCGTGGCGTGCGAATACGTTACCGGCCTTCGTCTCCGCGGGAGAAATCAACCCGCTCACTTCCAGCTCTTCAGAAGGACGATGTCTAATTACAGCGTGTCTGCAGCAGAGACAAAGGCTGTGATTACACCGCAGAGCAACAACAACCACAGAGTGTGTATCAACTGAAAGTGTTGTTAAGTGTGTGTGATCATGTGTGCACCAATCGCTTGGCAGGAGCGCCTGCGTGTGTTTGTGTGTTAATGTGTGTGCGCGTGTTCATCAGCGAGCAGGCAAAAGAGCCATCATAGCGCGTTAAAGTGTTTTTTAATGAGCTGGAGCTCGTACAGATGGACTGAGAGTGTTGTGAGGCTCGCGCTGAGCAGGCGGGGATGAGGGGTTAGGAAGCAGCCAAAAGCAGTCGTACTGATGCTAATTATCTTCATCTTCTCTGTGCGCCGAGCAGAATGAGGCGGAGGATAAAAGCCGCTCCGCTGGACGCGTTTCAGGCCGCCGCCGATCACCGGCGTCCAGCCGAAGAGGAGCGACGGCGGCGGATGACGAGAGAGTCAGGCCGTCTCACGTTCTGCTCACCGCCATCGACACGTCATAACGAGCACAGATAACAGCTGAGGGCGAAGACACGTTGTTATAGAAGTTCTGTTGGTAGTTTATAGGTTCTACCAGTAGTTTAGAACTTGTCTGTTCGCCTCCAGTAGTTTGTTGTTGGACCAGTTTTCACTTCCAGTTAACGATGTGATCTCTTTGCTGCACATGACCAGCTTCACACACTGTTCTTCAAGTGGAACAGCTGTCATCACGCTGCGCTCTGTGGTGCTAAAGTGTAGCTCGTATTAGCTCGTGTGCTAATAAGATGAGCTGGTGTGTGAGGTGTTTAGCGCGTGTGCTGCAGACGTGATGTGAGGTAATGAATGCGTTCCTGATTATTCCGGAGGTTTGATGTCGGTGAGACGCTTCCCTGTTGCTGTAACACACAAGCTGATGGAAGTGAGGCGTGCACACACACACACACACACACACACACACACACACACACACTCACACACACACTGGAGCTGATTTTTGTGTGACCTGTCTGATTGCTGTTGGTGAGTGTGTGTGAACAGTTTCTCTCCCGTGTCTTTGCTGACCTTCACTCATCAGTCTTGATTTACTCAGCCAATCAAGAATCCACATAGTCTGTGCCTCACACACACACACACACACACACACATACACACACACACACACACACACACACACACACACACAGTGAGACACCCACATTGATTGACCGGGTCGATAAAAACACAATATGGAGCTCAGTGGGAATCAATCATCAACAAGGAAGCTCACAGTTGGAGGTTTTTCACCCTATCAGACACCTCTGTGTGTGTGTGTGTGTGTGTGTGTGCGTGCGTGCGTGCGTGTGTGTGTGTGTGTGTGTGTGTGTGTGTGTGTGTGTGTGTGTGTGTGTGTGTGTGCGTGTGTGCGTGTGTGTGTGGGGGAGAATGAACAGTGAAGATGGTTACCTTTACATGCATGTGTCATCTGATGCTGAGAGTGTTAAGTCTGAAACTTCTCACACACACACACACACACACACACACACACACACACACACACACACGCATGCACACACACACGCACATAAAAACTAATACAGCATCTTTTTAGACTGAACAGAAACCAGGTGGAGGCGAGGACGAGTTAGCAGGTGGGACAGACGTCAGAGGTGTGTTATTGAACTTTGGACAGAGCTAGGCTAGCTGTTTCCCCCTGCTTCCAGCCTTTATGCTAAGCTATGCTAACGAAGGCTTCCCTCCAGCTGTGACACCTCCCTCTCAGATAACAGAACAGGTGTGTTTCCCATAATGTTGAGCCCCTCCTCCAAAGCTACAGTCAGCTAATAAAACATGATATGTTTTGTGAAGCTAACATGTAGCACAAGTTAGCGCATGGGTTCCACGTGAGTGGCTCATCACCCAGAGCCTTTGAGGCGACGGTTGACTGAGTGTAAAGAGGTTTTTGGAGCAGTAGGTGACGCTGCATCAGCTCCAGTGTTCCTGTTTTAAACGTGGCCTCGTGATAAATGTACAGAAAACGTCTTTTTTCTAAAGTTACATCAGCGCTGAAACTTCCTGTACGCTTTCCCCAAGCTACCACTTTTCTTATGAGACAGAATCATTTTACACACACTTAAACACTCGCACAAAGAACAGAGCCATTATGAAGGAAAGTGAATTTCCACCTCTGAGTGCGTTTACTGCGTCTCCCTCGGCTGCGATGATGAGCATCTGGATAATGTGGAGGCTAAAAGGCAGCTTTTAAACCTAAACTAAAAGTCTGGTCAGGCATTTAGAGGACTGCCGACACACGCGCAGAGGAGGGTGTGTGTGTGTGTGTGTGTGTGTGTGTGTGTGTGTGTGTGTGTGTGTGTGTGTGTGGTTCAGCTCTGTTCGAGCCCAGTAACAACGTATATGGTGGAAATACGTATATACAGATTCACATCAATAACACAAACATAGAAGTAATTAAAATAATGTCCAGCTTTAGCGGCAACGTCAAAGTGATGAACACATGAACGCATCTGGAATTAAAACCCAGAGATTAAAAAAATAACAGTATTCTGCTGACGAGTGCTTTTTTTTTGTGCTTTTGGACTTTAAACATATTTCGATGCTGATGCTTTTGTACTTTTACTTGTGCAGTATTTTTCTGCAGTGTGGTGTTAGTACTTGTGCTCAGAGATGTATGATTAGAGATGGACACAGAACAGGCTCTCGGCGCCGTGACCGCCGTGTTCGTAGCTTCCTGTGGGATGTCAGACTGTGTTCTGCTGATTGAAGATGTGAGCACGTCCTCCATCATGGCACCCCAGTCGACACATTACTGGACGTTCAAGCAAAACAACGTGTTCCACTGTTGGAGAAGTGCGACCACAGACGAAGATCGCGTCTGGGTTTTAACCAGAGCTTCGTCTGCGTCGTTAACTTTGCTGAGGATACTGGAGGCTGATTGGCTGCAGGATGTGCCTCATGTTCGTTAACCAAACCAGAACCAGTTTGTGTTGGCTGGTCTTTGGTGATAGGTTGTATCTCCACCTGGTAACAGGGAGCAGCCAATAGGAGAGGGCCTGGTTGTTATCAGCTGTGAACAGTTTCATGTTTGGAACATAGATTGCTTGATTGACAGGTGTCTCAGCCTGTTACACTGAGCCTCGGCAGCATCGCCCAGGCCTCTTCCCTGAGTCCCAAAGTCAAATTTGTGGGTTTCCGTGATCGGCGAACTCAAACTCCGGGTTTCACAATGTTCCTGCAGGAAGTTTGACGTGACAACAAAGACACGCTCCTCTCTGGAGTTTGTGTGTTTGCTTCTCAGAGTTTCTTCGGTTTAGGTTTGGCCTCTCCAGCCGTGTGCTGCTGAAGCCATCTGGCCCCGGGACAGTTGACCGTTCAGCCGGAGCGCGAAGACCATTTCCAAATATCCAAACACGCCGATCAGCACGCCAAGAACAGCTCAATTAAAAGGTTGAGTGCACACTCCATTAACGCCACAGAGGGAGCGTTTAGCGGCGCTTCCCTTCCCATCGCCATTATCATGATCATCATCATCATCATCATCATCATCATCATCACCACCACATCAGGCCTTAATGTGGAGTGACACACAAACCCTCCTCTGATGTGAATGTTACCAGTAAGGCTGAGTGGGAGAGGTGAGATGAACGTTCACGCCGCCTTAAAGACCTCAAACAACAGGAACCGAAGACTTCTGAAGGTCGCTGCCTCGTTTGTCCTTCAGTCACAGGACGCAGGTTTTAATTACACACCTGGTGTTCTTCTCAAGGTTCCCGCCTTTTCTTTCCCTCTTAATGAGGATTTTAGGAGAGGTTGCCTCGATTTGCTGCTGGATAATATGAGCGCTGCGAAGACCTTTGACATTAATAAGCCTGAGTGTCAGCTGACGTGTCCTTGGGCAACACGCTGAATCCACATGTGGTTTCACTGTTCCTGCTCAGAGAAGTTACGTGCAGGTGAATTCAGGCTGAGGGTGACGTGGTGCCTATGTTCCGGCTGACGGCCTCGATGGTTGCAGATTCCTCAGGGCAGCTTTAAGCCTGTGTGGAGCAGAACCATCACACGTTAAAGGCTTCGAGACTGAAGCGCCTGAGAGATTTAATGTCCGACATTAATAATGCCAACAGGTGAGAGGCTAAGTTTGTGCGGTTGAACCTCAGAGTACATTCGGCCATGTTTGCCACAGGGACCAGGGAAAGTCAAAGTCCCGCCCACAGTGTTTGATTGACAGGTGATCTCTTGGAGGCGGAGACCCCCACAGGTGAGGAAACCTGGAGAGTGACTTCAAACATAAAAAGCGGACCGTGTGGTGAGGTGGTGAGGAGCGGCGTTTTCCAGCCTGCTGCAGAGAAACAGCTTCATTCTTATTCAACACCCTCACACTCACACTCACACACACACACACTCACACACACACACACACACCTGACACAGAGTGTGTCAGGTGTGTGTGTCTGACCTTTAAAGTGGGGGATAGTGTGTGTTACCAGCATTTTCGATGGCGAAGGGAAAAAGTCAAACTTGACAAGGTCTCCTTTTTTTCATCACTCGCTCACACACACGCACACACACACGCACGCACGCGCACACACACACACGCACGCACGCACACACACACGCAGACACACACACACACACGCACGCGCGCGCACACACACGCACACACTCTTTTTATTTCTCTCTCGCTCCCTTAATCCACGTCTGTCACTTCTCTCTCTCCTCCAGCTCGCTGTCATTTCTTTCTCTCTCGCCCTCTCGCTCCTCGCCGCCTCTGTCACTGCTGCCTGCCTCCATGTGAATACCAATGGATCTGCTGGAGAAGGAGTGGGCGAGAGAGCAGCCGACACAGAGAGAGAGAGAGAGCATGCTAATAGGGTAGAAGTTTCTGGAGCTTGACTTCAGTGTTTGGAGCGTCTTCCTCGTTCTTAAAGCCACAGCTCACGTCCAGCAGACGTCACCTGGACGCGACTCAGGATCTGATGTTGTGTGACTCTCGTCATTATTTTGAACCTGTGCAGTAAATCAGAAACACCTGCTCTGTGTGAGCAGGTGAGTCGTCCTCACCTGAGAACAGCAGCACTTATTGGTGCTTCAGATGACTTTTACCTGACAGGTGACCTGTGGTCACGTGACGGATTTGTTGTACGTCTGCTGGAATTAAGTAACCCAAAGTATGAGACAGGACAGGCTCACCTGAGCTCAGGTGAGTCCGACTCGCTCTGCTCGGTGCTGAGAGTCCGGCCCGCCGTCCTCCAGAGCCTCCAGACGAATGTAGGTTAAGAGACGCAGGCAGAAAGTAAAGCAGAGGACTTGAGGGATGAGGATTATTTTTCTGTCCGTCATCACTTCCTGCCAACTTTCTTTCATTTTCATTTCCTTCCTCCTTCTCGCTCTGTGTCCTCGTTCCTCCTCGACAGGCCGACAGTAGATAAAAGCAGCCTTCTTGACGTTTGGCAACCAATCAAACGGACAGAAGACAAATTGTGACATGAGTTGGGAGCCACAGAGGAAGTCATGTGATGTTGTTGTGATGCGGGAGGTCGGTGGATGTTTGGACGGTTTGTCAGTCCCGTGGACGGCGTTCAAAGGCAGCGACAGACGGCCTCCTTTGTCATTTAGCTTTGACGCCTCTCAACTCTTTTTTGGGAGATTTTAGAGCTGCTGAACTGAGCCTAAGCCAAACGTGACGCTCCACAGAGCTTGGAGGGTTTTGACCAGACGAGTCAAAGTGTTAGTGTTTGTTTCAGGAGCGTCAGCTGGATGGAAGCCGGTCCTGGATGATACTATGACCGGATCTAAACCTCTGACCTTTAGACACATCGTTACATGAAGGGAGGTCTGTGGTGTTTGTCGTCCATCACTGTGCTCGACCTTGGAAACAGCAGCTCCAGGTCCGCTCTGGATGTCTCCCCATGATGAGACTGATGTTACTGAGGCACAACGTGGCTGCAGTGGCTCCTTTGTTGGTTTTTGGAGACAGGAAGTAGTTTGAGTCAATGGAAGAGGAGACGACAGAGACGTAAGTGAGAGATAGAAGAGGAAGAAGAGACGTGTCTGAGGCGGCCGGCAGGCGGGGGGTTAAAGAGTACTGGACCATTTCCACTGACAGCGAGAGAAGACTTCACCCTCCATCCCAGAAAGTTTCCTCAGCTCAGACTGACAGCAGAGAGAAAGTTTCCCGGTGACGGAGAGAAAGAAACAAAGAGGCAGAGAATGAAACATTTCCATGTCGGCTGTAATTAGCATAATATTCTTCTCTGTGTGTCTCCATCATCCTATTTATAACTGTCAGAGTGAAGGACGGAGATGAAAGTGTGGAAATAACGAACATGAAATCGTCTGTTAAACACAGGGGGATGTGTGTGTGTGTGTGTGTGTGTGTGTGTGTGTGTGTGTGTGTGTGTGTGTGTGTGTGTGTGTGTGTGTGTGTGTTAATCCTGACTGGACGTGTAATGACTACTTACTCTATTTCAACAGTATTTTGCATAAAAGACAAATTTGTTTCATGGCGTCTTGTATCAAAGCGAAGCCTCCGAGGCCTCGAGGCAGCGCTGGCTTTGAGGTTGGAGACGGTTGCCAGTTTGAGTCCTGGACCGGCGTGGGGGGGGGGGGGATAAAACCCCCGGACGGCCGACAGAGCACGGCATGAAATGAGCTTTTTGTTTCTGGGGGTATTTTTGGCCCTTTGATCAGGTTTTGGGGGACATGCTGCTCCTTCTGAGCAATTTAACTGAGCTATGAAATAATAAGAGGGAGCTCGCAGGTCCTTCAAGGGATGCTCTGCTCGTCCTTTAGCACCGATCCTGCAGCATCATCCTCTTCCACACTGTCGTCTGCATGTCTGATCAATATGTTTCCGAAACTTATTCAATATGTCTGCACACACACAACAGAGCAGGTTCAGCTTTAGGCCTTCAGACGCTGCTCAGCGCCTCCAAACAGCAGCACAGGCGTCGTTTTACATGAAGACAGATTCACGCCATCGTCGGTGACTTCCTGTCAGTTAACCAGAGAAAGTTTAGCTTCATCACAGCTGAAATCTTCTCTGTCTGAATGTTTGAGGTCTGCTGACACTCGGCGTCACTTTAACATACGAGTTTCAGGCTGCTGACTTTAACTTTCAGCATGAAACGTTAGACAGAAAATGACGTCTTCATTAGCGTTGAGCGGAGTCTGCAGTCAGCGAGCCCTTTAATCTGCTTTAAGAACAGTTTGATTCAGCAGACTTTCTGACCGTGTGAGCGCTGCAGTCAGTAAACAAACAGCTTCGCGATCGATGCTGCGGGAAAGCAAAGCTTCAAATAAACAGGTTTTATAAGAGGCAGATGAGATTTTTGTGCATCGACACTCAGCTGAAAAACAATCATCTTCCACGTCTTCGCGTGACTCTGAAGACTTTCTCACTGCTGGATTAAGTTCAAACTGGGTTTAGATCTATATCACTTCAAATCAACCATGAATGAGGAGCTATTTTTATAAATGCACATCTCTGCTGTGTAAACCAGGATTATTGCTAACACGCAGCTCCTGGAGGTCTGTTCAGCTCAGGATGATAATAAGAAACTTTATTTGTTCAGCAGCTTTCGTACAGTTCAAAGAAATGACAGGCAGCGAGTGCTCAGATTAAAAAAACAATGTAAAATAAGAAAACCCACTTCATAAGAGCAGTAAGAATAAAGACTATAACGACACCAGACGGAAAATAAAACCACAGAATAAAATAATAAAAGTAAAACAGAGAACAAAGAATGCATAAAATCCCAAAGCGAGAGGTCGTCGAAGGCTGAAGGGATCAGTTTTCAGCTCTGTTCAAAATACTCAGCGAGCTGCTTCCTGATGTCTGAGGGTCGTTTGTTGCAGACCTCCAACAAAGCAGCAGCAGATGATCAGAGTTCTTAGCGATGTAGCTTGGTGCTAGCTCATCGGTGTACGAGGAGGAGGACCGGAGCAGCTGAAACTGGACTCCTGTGGTCTCTGCTCCTGCTTCTGCAGAGTTTTCGATGAGCTGCAGTGTTTTTCTTCTGGAGGTCAGGAAATAGAGCGAGCTTTCTGATTCTTTGATGTTCCTTCTTTAGCTGTTTGTCAGGTGGAAAAATGTCGTTTTCACCACCTTGTTAATGAGACCTGAAGCTCAGATCTGAGTGGAGCCGAATTTCTATTTGTATTTGTTTAATTAAATATGAGCCTCTTCTGTTGTACTGCATTATTCATTTGCATTAATGTGCAGATTTTATTCTCTGGACAGGAAGTCGACTCGCCAGTTTAATCTGCATTCAGATGAATTAAAACCAAACAGCATCTCTTTTTGTTTTGAGTCGAGGATGTCGTGTGAAGATCATCATACGCAGTCGTCTGAAACACAGGACGCGTGTCAGGTAGAACACAGCGTTCTTGTTGGTGATCTGTGCCGTTGTGTAAGTTTCATTTACTGCCAGACGCGTTTTTTCTGTTTGGCCTCCAACATTGGTTTTATAGAGATAATCCATCAACAGCCAACAAAGACTTTCACTGCACCCACAGAAATCAAGTTTGAAGGGAAGCCTTATAAAATGGTCCCAGAAGGTTTCCTCCCGCTGTCAGCCGGCGAGGCCGTTCAAAGCCAGCTGTAAATGTGTAAAAATGCAGCGTGAGTGTCAGCAGGTAAATCAAGCCGTCACTCTCGGTCTGGGAGGCTGCCAGGTGCGAGCGCGAGGCTGTGAAAGTGAAGCAGGACGGCAGTAATGAAAAGAGCTCCTGCGGTGCTCAATCAAGCCTTCAGGATAAAGAGCAAACAGAAGCCACCTGAAAGTCACGGCTCCCGTCTGTCAGAGTGCTTCATCACGCGCTGACGGCGTCCTCGTCACAAAAACACGACGACACAAACACGACGCGAGGAGCGAGCGAGCCTCGCTGCACTTCATCTGACCACCACCAGATGGAAACACTGAGCGGTTACGATGACGTCTTCTAGTCTGAGCGTGACGCAGCCCCGACGTACGAATCATCGCCCCTTAACGATCGACTGGTCAGCAGACAGTTTGTTTCACATCAGCTGCAGGTCACATGATGATCGACGTGGACTCTGTGTCTCCTGATGGACGTCAGGCCGGTCTTGTCTCTCTTTGAGCTCCGTGTTTGGTCTCCAGCTCCTGAGGGACAGATCTGCTCTTTAGCTGCTAAATGTCCACCAGACGGATTAACAATGAGCTGAACACCCAGTACTGTATGTACTCACATCCAGGGTTCTAAATTAACTTTTTTGATCACCAGCCAATGTGGCTGGTGATCTTCTAAAGTTACCAGCCAATCAGAATTTCCACTAGCCAAATTTTTTCCCGGTGAAAATAAGAGAGATTATGAGTGCCACCGAATGCATTTGATCATTTTATTTACATTATTGGCATGAAAAATGCACAGAAAGTACAACACATGAAACAAAATATAAACAGAAAGTGCAAATATTTAATTTATACAAACAAAAAATGCTGTCAGATTTATTATTTTCTAAAAGACATTTTTCCAGTATTTAGTATCATTACATTCCTAATAAAATGTATTTTTCCTTTCAACTTAAAGTGTTTCTGCTTTCGTTCTTTAATAAGAAATATATATAAGTAACAGCCATGACTTAAACACTTGCATTGGTAATAAATTGAATTATGTATGTACAACTAGAAAACACAAACAGTGCAGCAGTCAGTATTGCAGACTCCTTAGGCTCTCCTGATGACTTCGGGCACTCTCATGGTCCTTTACTGCCTCCACTTTAAATTATTAGTCCCCACCACAAAATTATTCGTCTTGTTTTTTTCTTTCGTGTACATGCGGCAGTCCTTACAAAACATGACGGCATTTTCGTGATCAAACACAAGCCATTCACGACCTGTCAGCCATTTAGCGTTAAACTTTCTTTTCTTCGTTTCGCACGCTTTGTCGACATTCTCATCCCCTGCCTCCTTCCTCTTCTCCCCCCAGACGTCTGTCCCAACCACGCATTTAGTTTAACTTTACTTTTTACTTTTAGCTAGCTCAGTCTCCTTTTTTACAGTTTATACGCCGCCGTTCATTCTTCTTCTTCTTCTTTGTGTTTGCGTTTCCGTGGTTTCTCGCGCCGGTTGCACTACAGACTGTAGTGTGCCTGCGCACAGCCAATGGGCGTCTTGTACGTCATCACGTAGCATTACGACAGTGTTCATGGGAAATGTAGGACGGACTGTCCGGGAGACAAATGACCAAGAACTGTAGAGCGGCTCTGACTGACATGATTGCCTAATGCATTACCGGCCAAATTGGCTAGTAAGTTTTTATTTACACCCGCCAATATGAATTTTAACCCACATTTGGCGGGTTGGCGGGTGTTAATTTAGAACCCTGCTCACATCCATGTCCAAAATAACATGAAAGCACAAAGTAATGTTAAAGGCAAAATAAACACATACAACACTACCATAATACTTCCTACAAATACACGTGAAAATACAGAAAAACTGCTTAAATAGATCAAATATTAGAAACATTACAAACATCTACATGGGGTAAGAATATACACTAAAATACTTCAAATATATACAGAACTGCAGTATATCTAGGCTAAAACATACATATGTTACATTGCTAACATATCTACAATATGTTGTTTGCGGTCATGTGACGTCAATCCAGATGGAGGGCAGGAAGTGAGAACTGCAGTGGATCCTGGATTTAGGCTCAGAAAAACAAGTGAAAGCAGACAGAAGTTTCCTTGTCAGCGGTTGATCCACGACCTCGGGACCGAAGTGCTCCGAGATGACTGTCGTCGTCTGTTTTAAACGGTGCGTAGCTTCTACCGTCCTGAGGGTCGTTCACGTTAACGTTCACGTTCACGGTCGTCAGCTCGGTTAACCGCTCGCGAAGGTCTGGTGAAAAGTCACTGAAGACGTGGATCGTCTCAAAACAAGACCGCTACGTTCTTCAGGTCATCTGTCCGACGTGAAACCGTTAACGCTGATTTCAGTTACAGTGTCGTGTTGCTGTTAGCTGTATCAGCATTTCCACCGTCAGCCGGCTCGGCTCCTCCAGACCGCTGATGGTTAACAAGACGTTTTCTTCTTTTTTTCACCATTATGAACAACAGTTTTTGGTACTTGATAAAAGCTCCTCGTGGATTCTTGATCGATCTGAGCGACTGTAAACAACGTAAAACATCGTCGTTCTGAGTGTCAGAAAATCACTTCCTGCCCTCCATCTGCAGCTCGAACAGCAAGAGTGACGTGACATCATCAGCAAACAACCGAGAGATAAAATACTTTAACAAAGATACATCCCGAACTCCATGAACTGTGAAATAAACACAAACAGTATACGTTATGTGTACAAGTACACACATAAACACACATAAGAGTGTGACGGCACACGAGCAGCGTTTGTGTATTGAAGTATTGATTACTGCAGCATTAATCTGTGTGTGTGTGTGTGTGTGTGTGTGTGTGTGTGTGTGTGTGTGTGCAGACTGATGACTCATTATCTCTGAGGGCTTTGATGTTGTATCTGAACCTGACGAGACGAACAATAAACTCTTTCTCTTTCATCTCTTCTTTCATCCCTCCATCTTTTCTCCTGTCCTCCTCCTCCTGCTCTCATCCCTCCATCCTTTTGTCATCCTCTCTCTCAAATCCAGTCTCTTCCTCTTCCTTTCTTCTCTTCCTCCTCTTCCCTCTTGTATCTCACCTCCTTCACCTCCTCCATCCTCCTCTTTTCTCACCTGTGAACCACCTCTTTCTCATTAGGTTCAATCTTCGTCTCTGTCTCTCCTTTTCTTTCTTCTTGTCTCTCACCTCCTCCTCCCTCTGCTGTCCTCCTCCTCTTGTCCTCATCTGTTACATTGACTTCCTTTACAGATGCATTCTCTCCACCCGTTGGTGGAGGTGGAGTTCACCGTTTGAGTGAACCGTCTGTACACAGAATATTCTAAAACTACACTGTTTTATCCCGGAAGACACATTTCTGATCAGTCCTTCTGTCCTCCATCGTCCTCCAGGTGTCCGCCGTCTTCCGGAGATGGACCAGCGCGCCGGTGCTAACGTCCACTACACCCTGCTGATCGCCTGCGTGCTGGTGGCCTTCTTCCTGGGCGCCATCTTGTCGGGCTTCCTGGTGTCGTGTTACTGCAGCCGCAGCGCCGCTCAGCGGGCGAGGAGGCTGGGAAAAGACCCCGAGGCGTCGCTGCCTCACGCCTTATCGCTGAGATCCCTCGCCAAGCTCAACGGACTGCTGGACGGACAGCCGAAGGTGGGTGGACTCACGGAGAACTGATCTCTGACGGGGTGACGGAGGAGCTGCTGCTTATTTGAACAACCGCCTACGGCGAACGCTCGCTAAGAGGCAGCAAATATCTATTTCTGATGAAAAAACAGGAAAGCAGAAAGGAGTTTTAGCAGAAACTGAAGTTGGCAGATTGAATATTTGATGAACTCAGTCTCACTTTGTCTCAGCTGAGACAACAGAGACGCTAACGGGTCTCACAGGTGAAGACAACGAAGCAGCGTGATGGCAAAGTTTGATGCTTTCTGCTCATTGGTTCAATCTGTCTGACCACAGTGGGTCATTTCCACTGTAGCATTGCATTGTGGGATTGATAGCAGTCAACACTGAGCAGGGTTCAGAGACTCCTCGTCCCTCCTGGCAGCCGAAGCTTCAGTATGAAAACATTTTGTTTGTTTTAACAAACAGGAAACAGTCTGTAAACAAAGCTCAGCTCAGCCAATAAACAGGCAGCCACACAGAGCAGATACAAAAAAATGAAAGATTCAATTAAAAGTGAGAAAATTTAGTTTCTTCCAAAGCAGCTGAGAAAAGTCTAAAGGTCGAATTATCGTTTGATGTTAACGATGACGTTTCCTCATGACTGACGACTGACTGAAGCCTCAGGCTGTGGTCGGCGCGAGCAGACGAAACAAAACCTTTTATTCATGACAAGAACTGAAAAACGACATCTTTTTATGAGCACCAGCACAGAAACACACGAGCAACGTCTTGATATTTAATTCTGAGTTTGTTAGGTGTCTGACCTCGACCTCTCAGCATGTTGGTTTTTTAATATGCAGTCAGCGCCGTGACTCAGCAGGTCACCTGGAAGCTGTGGTCAGCCAATGACAGACTCTTCTTCTGCAGTTTGCGGGCCGAACATGATGTACATCAGTATCTGAAGGCAAAGGTGTAGAGCTGGAAGAGAACAAGAATCAGGTTCTTCTCTCTGTCCATAGTGACGCTCTCGCAGACATGTTTGGTCTCACAGGTGTCCCAGACACCAGCAGCAGATTCGTCAGGTTTTGTCGCAGTAGATCGAGCCGAGAAGCTGCGACATGATCAGCAGAATGTGGAGCAGCAGTGTGAATATTCATCGTCTCTCTGGGACACTTAGCAGCAGTCCACTGTTTGATGATGAACTTTCAAAGTTCCCTGAATGTGCTGCTGGTGTCCCGCTGACCTTTGACCCCTGTGGTGAAATGTATACGAGTTGTACTGTGTGGTATGATCCTGAAACCCCAGTGAAGAAGTCTTTGCTCACAGCTCAGGCGATTGTGTGGTTTTATTGAGTCTTCTCTGAATTTATCGTCAGGCGGAGAACGCAAAGACAAACCAATCCGTGCTCTTATTCCTCTTCTTCTGCTTTGTCTGCCTTCAGGAGGACAAACTGGACATGTCCACCCCAAAGATGTACAGCTCCTTTATCCCCAACGGCCGGTCGGAGCCTCACCTTCACACCCCCGGACACCAGGGCCTGCCCCTGGGAGACCCCGACCTCAGCCTCTCGCAGGTAAGACAGCAGATCAGGGCCGCCGGCGTTGGCTCGTGACGAAACGCTGCTGTTTCATTCATCGGTTTAAAATTAAAGAGGCACTGAGTGTCCAATATCAGCTCTGAGATTAACTGTAATTCAGGGTATTTTAAAGGGATAGTTCAGGTCAACCTACAGAGATACAGGCAGGAGTTAGCATAGAAGCTAAGCTACATACTACTGTAGACTGAGCAGGCAGAGAGAACCATTTTGTCCACCTGAAAAATCAACCATAAACACTCCAGGCACTGGTCCAGACCACCACCACAGAAGCCAGAGGGACAGGGACGAGCTCAGCTGCAGTCAAACATCAGGTGACACTGAACACCTGCAAATAACCGAGACAGCTGAAGAAATGCAGATTCTACAGACGAGCGTGCATTTTGTCGTTACGGTCAAATCACTTTTATTTTCAAGTATTTGTCGTCTCCTCTGCAAACTGCTGAAAGTCTGACCCTGCAGCAGGACACAGCACGGCGTGAGGTCAGGGGTGTGTAGGAATACAGAAGGTCTACAGTTAAGAAAATGTAGAGTCAAATGGAAAAGCTGTCTGACATCGAGGTAAAGCGCTGAAAATGTTCTAAATGTAGCGTCCACTTCAAGTGATGATGCTTCTCTCAGGTGGATAAAGTGCATTTTGCAGCAGTGCGTCCTTCCTACACGGTCCTGAAGGCAACACGCTGACTGCTGATAAGCACCTCACCCAACCAGACCCGAACCATCCCTCTGAAACAGGGCTGGTCCGACATGATGCAGGCTGTAAACTTCACATTTCCCTGAAAGAAGAAGAAACAAAACAAATGATCATCACGTCTGAATTTTAATCTCTTCTGCAGAAGAAGCAAACGTTCTTTTTACTCTGATAGTTCTAAAAAAAAACGAGGATCGCAGCCATCGTTAGCTAACTGGTGAGTAACATTACCACGAAGGTCACGACCAAAAGAATTCCACGTCTGGAAATCAAAAGAAAAAACGTTACGAATCCGTTCAGTTCGGAAACTTCAGAGGTCCAGTGTGCAGGATTTAGTGCCATCTAGTGGTGAGGCTGCAGAACTGAACACACCCCGTCTCACCTCGTTTGGAGACATCAAAGTCTCTCTGGAGTCAGTGTTTGGTTTGTCCTTTCTGGGCTACTGTAGAAACATGGTGGTGCAACATGGTGGACTATCAGGAAGCTTTTTCTAAGCTAACGAAAACACAATGATTCTTATTTTCAGGTGATTAAACACTAATAAAACAGAACTATGAATATTATATATCATAGATTCTACACACTGCTCCTTAAATTAGTAAATATATCAATAATTATTGAAATTTATCTTAACATTTCTTGTGTGTTTTGATTGTTAAATGTGAGGATCTGGTGTGTTTCTGTTTCATCTCACTGCTCACTGAGTATCTTTGGCTTTTGGGCTGTTGGTCACACAAAATAAGACATTTGAATTTGTCCTGTTTGTCTCTGCGATTGGAAGTTTCACCATTTCCTGAACTGATCAGTCAAGCTAGCAGATGGAGGGCTACTGCTGTTCTTTTTCCCAGTAATTAGGAATATGGTGGCGAGAACTGGAAGTGACCAATCACAAAGCTCAAATGTGACTGTAGCCATACATGACCTGCAGCTTTCCTCACGATCGGCACCTGGAGATGCTAATCCGAGTCGATTAATATGTCGACCTCTTTGACTTGAAATACCTGAAAACCTTTGGTCTAACCTCTGTTTAGTCTCTGTCTCAGGGTGATGGAGAGCTGTCCGGCCTGCCCACGCCTGACTCCACCCCAGAG
This sequence comes from Chaetodon auriga, assembly GCF_051107435.1. Taxonomy (NCBI): domain Eukaryota; kingdom Metazoa; phylum Chordata; class Actinopteri; order Chaetodontiformes; family Chaetodontidae; genus Chaetodon; species Chaetodon auriga. The sequence continues at coordinate 23,617,302 of NC_135090.1, read as the reverse complement.
CTTCCCATCAAGAACATGAAGGCCCTGAGGCACCGTCAGTACGAGAAGAACCAGAACTGCAACAACGCCAAGGACAACAACCCCCAGTCTGGGCCCAGCTGCTCTGGATCCAGTCTGGGTTTCATGGCAGTTGTTGGGAACTCTTTGACCCAGCAGGTGTTTCCCTTCTCTCATCACCAGAGCAACAGCTTCAGCAACGGAGCGGCCCACGGAGCGGGTGCTTCTTCGACCTCACTGCACCTCCCTGAGGAGAGGAAGATCTCAAACGATGAGCGAGCGGTGGCGGCAGCAGGAGGAGGAGGAGGCGCAGGCGGCAGCGGAGGAGTCCCCCATCACCACCACTCCCAGCAGTCCCTTCCCCAAACAGTGGTGGACGTGTCGGCGCTGGACGAGCTGCTCAAACACATCCATGAGGTCAGCGCGTCGGGGACCGGAGGCATCAAGGTCCTCACCTCCACCTCCTCCTCTTCCCTGTTCCCCGGGTCCTCCTCATCTTCCGCTGGAGGACATAATCATCATCACCACCACCATCATAATCACCACGGCCAAACCCGCACCCACCACTACAACCATAGCCATCACCATAGCAACCACCACAACAATAACAGCAGCAGCGGCGGCGGCGGCGGCGGTCACCATCACCAGCAGCAAATCCCCGAGACGGAATCAGCTTCGTATTACAGCACCTCCACGCTGCCGAGGGACGGCCTCCCCAAGCGCCTGGACGTACCTACTCAAAACTCCACCTCATCCTCCGCCACTTCCTCTTCTTCCTCCTCCTCGTCCAACAACCCCACCTCCTCCACCTCCATCCCTTCTTCCTCCTCTTCCTCCTCCTCAACCCCGCTCCAGCAGCAGGTGATTCCGGAGAGACCGGGAGGAAGCGGCGTCTCAGTGGCACGCCACCATTCCCAGCGCCACTCCCTCATCAAGATGGGCAGCGGGGGCGGCGCCGTGCCACGTCACCACAGCTTCAACCAACGGGGGGTGCAACACACACACTTTCTAGCCAGGATGAACACCAACAGCAGCAGCAACGGCCCCCCAGGCGCCAACGGGGCAGCTAACGTGAACGCAAATACCAGCAGCGAGAGCCAGCGGCCGTCGATCGCCAGCTCGTGCTTGACACGGCAGCACAGTTACAGCGAAGGGCCACACGTGCAACGAGCGGCGATCATCAGGAGAACGGCGTCGCTGAAACCCCAAGTCCCGCCAAAACCATTGTTCCTTCCGAACACAGCGACATCGCCAGCAGCAGAGGCGGGAAAATACAACTACTGAGACTGTAGGAGGAAGTGGCGCCCTTCCAACATGGCTGCTGCTGTCCTCAAGCACCCCAAATGTCTGCAGGGCTTGTGAGAAATGACAAAGTGAGAGCACTGATGGGACGAAAACACACAAAAGAGACTTCAGAGCTTTTTGTCTCCATCACTCCTCATCGCAGCCCTTCAGTCGTGGTTATTTTCCTGCCGCTGAGGACGCCGTGCGTGTCACGAGCGCCGCTTCGCACACAGAGCGGACCCTGAAAAGAGCCACGCAGACAGAAACTCCGAGGAGCGACAAACAAACAAGATCTCTGACTCATTTCTCCGGGTGGGCGGGGCCGCCGGTGGCGACTTTCCCCTCACGACAGATCAAAACGGCTCAGACAAGTCTGAGAAACATTCCGCGACCGGGCGAAAGATGTGAATGATTCAAAGGAGTCCCCGAGGCTCGAGGTGGCCTCAAAAATCCTCCATTAAAGCAGTTTTCTTATGAGCGCTTTGATCTAATGTCCCTGGTTGTTGCACCTTGGCACGAGGCCTGGATTGCATTTGCAAAGATTCAGAAAGCAGCGAATCGGACTGCTGCGGATCTGAACTCGGTCTGCGGCCGCTGGGAGTCAAACGATGGCATTTCTCTCCACAGGAAAAATCAAATAATGTCAGAAACGCCCAGAGGGTAATTCCTCTCCTCTGGAAGTCTGTGTCCCTCTGAATGGGGTCCGGAAAATGGAATTGAGGGGAGGGTTCACTCAAACAAACTATAATGAGGTTTTTGTTAAGATGACGGGACGTCGATGAGATTTTTGTACACCAACACATCAGCAGCACTTTGAGGGAAGTGAGCAGAAAGAGACGTGTGAAATGTGAAAATGCAGAGCTCTCTTTCCACCCTGACAGTAAATACAAACCAGACCAAGTTTCTTTTTTATACCATATTGGTATCTGAAAAACAAGCAAAGCATGAATGGAGCAGCGGCTGTGTTTGTGCGGAGCCCAGTAGGCATTCGAGGGAGGATTTCTGATCAATTATTCCCTCAAATTAGAAATTCATGCACTCAATGCACTTAATACTCCTTCAATTTAGTAATTTGTATGTTCAAATTCTTTAATTGATTCTCTTGAATTAATAATTGCCCTCAAGTGACTCAGTGTGCCTCCTCCTTTCTCTCTCCTGCATCCGTCTGTATCAGTGAGAAGCTGTAAAACCTCAGAGCTGCTCGTTTTCCTGAACCGGCGTCTGCAGGATCTGTAAAATGTGTTTAAATGGATGTCAAAGAAGTGAAGCTGTAATGTGAATTTCAGGGTATTCATTAAGTAATTTGAGGGAACTGTTCATCAAAGATGTTTCCTCGCCTCCTGCTGAGCTCTCTGGTTTGTCACAGGCAGCGCAGGTAGAATCAAGTTACCTCGACTGCAGTGGTTCCCAAAGTCGCTGGTTTCCGTTGTTTTTACTGCACATTTTACCAAATTAATTTCACTTTGATATTGTAACTTCAAAACAAAGACGAGAAAAAATAAGCAATAAACATGGAAGTTATCATCGTAGCGAGGCGAACATCACCGACCCTGGAGCTAAAAACGACTGGGCGACCTCCAAACAGGCACGTTTGACTTCAGATCATGGTTCTCTCCTGTTCAGCAGTGTTATTTGTTGTGTTAAAATAAATTCTACTAATAAACCATGTTGTGGTCTAAAACTGTTTGGGAACCGCTGCTCTGGTGGCGTCTAACCCTGCACAGAGTTCTGGTCTCAGTCGTCCTGAGTTTTAGATTCAGAGGAAGTGTCAAAGTCTCCGTGAAGAAGAAAACCAGACGTCTCTGCACGGCTGGACGCCACAGTGGAACACTGAGAACATATCGTACCTTTATTTTTGTGGTAATTTGGGTGAACGTTTGGGTTTTGAGCCACTGTGCTCCACTTGCATTCATGTCTGCAGAGTTTTCAGTCTGACTGCAGTCTGTGGGAGTGTTTCTTCACAGATGCTCTAAAAATACTCAGCTGTGAAGAAATCTGCTGCTTCCTGTTTAACTTTACCTCCCAACGCTGGTCAGCGGTCAACAACACTTCTCATTCGGTGGCTGCTTCTTCTGTGCGGGTACTCAGCCTGAAACTGACAAAAGAGAAACCAAACAAGTGCAGAGGTCAAAGGTTAACGGTACTATACACAGGCAACATTTGAGGCAGTGGAGATGAGCAACACAACCAGCAACAGCAATAAAAGTTTGGGACCAGCAGAGCAAACCTGTAGATAAAACCACGAGCTGCATGGAAACAAGGGATGATGGGAAATAATTCAGAAATGTCTGGAAAATCAACGTGAATCTCTAAAGAGCCGCACTTTATTACTGCTGACCACGTTCCAAAACGTGATTCAGGTTTCAATGGAAGAAAGTCAACCAGCTCAGGGCGGCTGATAAACTGACGTCCTGCAGTCAGAAAGCGTCTGCTCTGAATCACAACACAAGTGAACGGCAGCAAGCGTTCGCTGGTCTTATGGTGAGTTCAGGGAGGCTCCGACATCTGACAATGCACGCACAGCTTTGAATGAATCAACAGAAAGAATAAAGCAGGACAGTTTGAATGTGATGATAAAATCTCCTGAAGGTGGAGGCTGAGCAAAGCCTGGACCCTCAGCGAGCTCCTGCTCATCACAGGACGCTGACGCTGAACATGGAACGTGGCTTTTTTTCTGCACAATGAAAAACAGTAAACGTGAAACATCTTATTTTTAGACCAAGAGCCACATGAAGGAAAGCCCTGCACAGCTGCAAAGGCTGCCAACACTCCACATACTTCACAAGTAAAGGCTGACTTGTACAGAACTGGACTGTTAGCGCCACATCCAGCTCAACCTTTTCATGCTGCTGCACGACGTTCAGTACACATTGAGCTAAACGTGGATCCACAGTGAAGATGACTGAGCACTATTTGATGCACCTTCTCTGGAAGAAGGTTTTGGAAGGAAGGTAATCAGTCTAAAGCCTGATGGTCTGCAGAAAAGTCAAAAGAAGACTTTGATTTGACAAAAAGAAGAAAAAAATCAAGGTGTACTCACCTGCTGCCGTCAGAGCTTTCAGCCTGATGTCACTCAGTCCACCATCAATAGTGCTCATCCTCAATGCAACTCTGCAGAATCCACCTGCTGAGGAAGACCACGAGATGTGGTTAAAAGCCTGAGGAGAAGCACCGTGTTTAAACCCGTTTCCAGACTGAACTTTCACTCCGTTTAATTACATGAAAAACACCAACGAGGAAGCTGTGAATCATGTGACCAGACAGATTTATCCAAACAGAAAAACGAGTTTCAGGCCACAGAAATCAACAAACAGCAGCCAGCTGGTGTCATGAAATCAGACAAACATCCAGCAGCAGGTTCGACTTTTTTCTGGCCGGACTCAAACTCCCGGCGCAGATTAAGCAATAACGAAGCGGCCGTGATGCCGCAGCAGCATCAGTGAAGAATCCCTGTCAGCCGGAGACGGCCGAGCAGCCTCTGCACCAAATGATGCAACTTTGAGTCCGCCAGCGCCCGGGGGGGGGGGGGGGCATCAGGGCTTTTCCTGACCAAACTGAGTGTTTTGTTCAGATTTAATAAGGGAGGAAAAAGCAGCAGTTTGATATTGATTCCTGCTCCACGTTAAGAGAGATCTGTGTTCCGGTTTGTATTTGAAGAGGTTACATCATCCTCATCATCCTCGACCTGAATCTCTCTCGACTGGAGCTGTTTGATAGTTAGAAGAGATCAGCGTTGCTCTGGTCACTGGGAAGGAGCTGCCTGCACGAATCAAAGTCGAAATTAACGGGTCGTGTTCACACGAGGGCGGCGAATCTGATCTGATCAGCAGGTTTGATGGTTTCTAAAGAGTCCGCGAGGAAGAAATAACGTCTGAAAACGGTGAATTATGAGTCAGTCCAGCCACACAGTCACCTCTCATCATGTTAAATACAAGCTGCATGTACTTCACGTTACCGCTGACCAGTTCTTTGGTTCGTTTCCTCTTTTCTGTGGAGGTCGACATGCAGAAAACTCAAACAGTCAAACAACACACAGACGTGGAGGTTAGACGCCGTTCCTTCATAATAAATAATAACACGATGGTATCAAAGGTGAACTCTCTGAACTCTGAAGGGAAATCATTGGCTGTCATGAAAGAAGGCCTTGAGAGAGAGCAGCTGCTGATTGGACGTTCAGTGCTGAAACGAGTCAGCTGACAGAAAATCAACTATCATGTAAATCACTTTAAAGCAACAACACCAAACTGATTTGCAGCTTTTCGGCTTGATTTCCCGTAAACTGAATATCTTTGGTTTGGACAAAGCGTTTCACCTGGGAACAGGTGGCGGCAGATTTCTGACATTTCATTGGCTGAATGATTCAGTGACTTATGGGGAAGAAAAAAGGATATGCAGGTGCGGATAATCAGTGAATGATGGTGAACCATCAAATCATGGTCTGCTTCGTAAGGCGGGGAATTAAACCCAAGTGCTTTTTGGTACCAACAACGTGTCCAAAAATACCAGAAACTGGCGCCGTGGGGTCAAACCTGTAACCCCGCAGAAATGTTCTTCCTTCAGGCCGATTCCAATAATAACTGAGCTTTAGTATTTTGTTCAGGCAGCGTTGAGGTACGACTGCTGTCTTCATTCAACGTTTAAGAATTTCAGCTTCTTTTGTCACATATCAGCCACAGTATGACCGTGTCATCACAAACTCAGGAATCCAGAAAGTCAACGTTTGGGACGATACTCAGCTCTAGAAAACGGTCAGCGGTGGTGTGAAGGAAAGGCGACTTGTACTTAAATGACTCACCTATGATAAAAATGTACCTGTATGATCCTTGAAATGGTTCCATAAGCCCTCCCAGCAGAACCAGTTACAGATAAAACGAGCGTCTCTGCAGTGAACGGAGGGCAGAACGCAAACATCAGGTCAGTGTTCGTCATCCTGCTGTATCTCAGCGCGGTCCAGTTTCATAAGCAAAACTAGACGATCTGCATTCAATCATACTCTAAAAAGACTAATGGGGATCAGGAACCTCCACCTGTTTTAGACAGAAACTGTCAGAGGGGTGTTGAAACTGAGAATGAGAAAGATGCTGGTGCTCATTTCTGTTCCCAGTGGCTCCTCAGTGGTTTCCACTGGGCGCAGAGAACAAACGCGACGGCTCGTTTTCTAAAGGCTTTGTACGACGCTGCTCTTGTAACCTTCAAAATAAATTTGTTTATTCATTTCGTGGTTCTCTGTTCCCGTCCTCTAAACGTGCTCTCTGGGATCCAGCTGGAGAGACGCAGGGGGAACAAAGACACTGTCACACACCGATGGCGGACTCACAGCGCCACCCGGTGGGCCTCACCAGGACGACAATGTATGAAAACATTATGTTTAACTTACTGTTAATTAACAATGTGGATGACGTGTAAATAAAGGCTACTGTGGAATATTACCGCAGCTGATTCTGCCTTCTGTCGACTCTTATTTTGAAGTTGTGAGTAAAAACCGTGTGAGTAAAGAGCAGCAGAATCATACTCACTTTGATCCTTGAGGGGCTCCAGAAGGTCTTGAGATGCAGATCGTAGGCTCCAGGATATGGTGATGCAGTCGGTATGAGCAGATCATGGGAGCCTGAAGGATTTCAAAGAGTCCAGGATGATTTGGTGATCCAGAGGCCCTCAGGGAAGTTCTAGGATGCCCTGAATGTTTTCCAGGAGAGTCAGAATTGTTTTGGGATTCCTGAGAGGGACTGAAACCCTTCTACGACTCCTGGAGATGTTCACTGAGTCTTAAAATTGTTTCAGTTCTGATTTGTGTCAGAGATCTTCAGGACATTTTAAATCTGCAGGGGGACTTTAAGATGGTGTTATGGGAGTCCCCCACTCACTGACAAAACTTACTGCAAGTGTTGCATTAGTATTTGAGTGGGTTCAAGGGCTCCTGAAGGGGGGTTTGCAGGACCTTTTGGGAGTCCCAAGGGATTTGAAGAAATTTCAAGGGAACGGTAGTTTTTCATGGGCGTCCAAATGCCCTTGAGAAAGTATCCTCAGTGTGTGTTAACACTCTTGTTTCAGTACACCTGAAAGGTACTGGAATCCACACAGGACTCCTGGTTTAAGGTGAGGACTGCCAGAAACAATGTGTCTGCTTATTTCAGTGTTTGAGCAAACACACAGATTAATCATGAACTTACAACAAGAGTTTTACGTATCTGGCCTCAGAAGGCCTGAAAGCGTCTCAGGGATCCTTAAGGGTGTCCCAAGAGTTTCAGGAGACGAGTTCTTCAAGGGGATCCTTCAATTCTGGTCCATTTTCTAAGTCTGGCCAAAATTGTCTCTCCTGGGAAGGAAGGTTTTATCAGGATACTCTTGACAGGAGCTTCGTTGAGTTTCTTTTTTCATCTTTTGGAGGGTTTTTTTTTTTTTTTTGAAGCGTTCTTAAGTGTTTTAAGACTTGTGTCGGCTCCCATGTGCACCACACATGGGAGCCAAAATAAATTTCCCTTTAAATAACCAATTTTTTTTTATATCACCAAATGTAGGCAGTGTTGGAGCTGATGCAACAAATAAACAGCATGCAGGGAGTGAGAGTTAGCACCAAAACAAACAGCTAATTTCTTATTAAATACAAATCGCATCATCGCTCAAGCTGTGGGTGCACTTCAGCTGAATGTGGGCGCGTGACATCCACCCACTGCTCCCACACAAAACCAGCATTTAATAAGCTAATGCATCTCACACACACACAGCCAGCATCGGCGATATGTGCATATTAATGACCAAATAAGCCACAACATACACAGCAGCAGCCAGAATAATATGAGGACTTGGCCAAACGAGTCTGTGCCAAACTTGAACCTCTTCGTGCTGCTGCTGGCTCGCTGAGGCTCTGGCTGCAGTTCTGCACTCTCCACTGCCAGACGCCTCCTCTCCAAGCAGGTCAGCAGTTTTTCAGCTCGATCGGGGGCCAAAGCGAACTGGTACGGTAGCAAACGTGATCTATCATACTCATTCACCGTAAACCGAGGCCTCTGTTTGGTCATTGGTCTCGCTGTCTTGTTGGACTACACGGAGGACGTAACATGGAGACCATCATTCAGCAGTGGAAGCAGCTCACCTGTGTGCCACCTCAACACCACAGGTCGTATTATTTGTTCGACAGAACAGAACCACATCCAAGCAAAAGAACAAGAGTATCCTCTACTGAGTCCTGCAAAGCACTGCAGCAGCCAAGACAACCAGCCGGGCCGACAACAGCAAGCGTCGTTTTTACAGTTTTCTGTTTCATCACCAAATTCACTTCTGGTCATTTTTGAGGTGAGAAATCAACTGTACAGATTTTGAATATTGGCATTTTTATGAGAACTGAGAACAAATTGAAAAGGTGCTCCAACGTTTTAGGGACTGAGAGGCTCCATTAGCATCTGTGGGGGGAGCTAGCAAGCTAGTCGACCAGGGACGCTCACGGACCACCTACATACTGCCTTCGTCACTGGTGCGTATTAGATGGTTCTGCACACAGCTTGAACGTGGTCCAGAGATCCTCGAGGATGTTCCACAAGTCCTTGATGCGTCTCAGTTAGCTCTTTGAGAGTAACAAGGGCTTCTGAAGATGTTCAAGAGATTCAAGAGTCTTGAAAGGGGTCCAGACTGTACATGAGGGGGATCCCAGAACTGCTCAGGAGCTCCATGAGGGCTCAGAGGGTTCCTGAAATCCTTGTTGGATTTAAGAGGCCTTGTTAATCACTGAGAAGCTGTTTTAAATAAAGTGTTATGCTGCCACCTGCTGGTGTAACCTAAGCAGCTCAAGCAGTCGACTGCACTGATTGAGACTTCATCTTTCTTTTTTATTAAATGATCTTTTACATTTTCCAGCCAGATTTGAAATCACAAACTTTACAAATTCTATTTAGATCCTGATTTTATGTCAGGTGACAATTCAATGTTATTTTAAAATTTTCAGAATAATGTTCTTCAAATGGACCAATTATGAACAAATTTCACCAAACTGAACTGACCAGAGAGACGCTGCTGGTCTTCACTGGAGGACAGACTCTTTTCCAAAGTCAGGAAAAGTAAAATATGGTTCAGATTATTGAGATAAAAACGTTTGTGAAACTAAAACACAATCAAACCGTCAGTGGGAGGAAAATGACACCGAGCTTTCCATCATGTGACTTTATTCCTTCAGCTGAAGTCATACAGTCTCGTTACAGTAACACTGATCTCCTGCTGACTGTGCCGGCAGCCATGTTTCTGCTCCGGGACGCAGTCGTTCTGTCTTTGCGCTGTTTGACGAGCAGTAACGTAGAAAAATAAAATCTCAGAGGACACAGAGCCTCAAACAAACACTGGCAGGTCTGTAAACGCAGCATCACGTCGTCCAGTGAACGAATGTCTGTTAAAACACAGCAGATAATGTAGAAAAATACAACACTCGTCTCTTCTCGCATGTCCACTGCACGTCCATGCAGGACCCGTGAAATCCCTTTTTACTTCCTGATTCTGTTTGGTTATAATTCAAATCTGAATTCTGTGTTTTACTATTTAAACACATTTTGCCGTCAGTGTCTCATCGTGCCGTGGACGAATCACATTGCAACAGTTCAGTGAGAAAAAACTCAAAATGTAACGAACGTGAATGAATCTGATGTAAGACGACATCAGCAGACGGACCTCCTGCGGGAGGTCTGAGGGAGGCCACGTCTTCAACGAGCTGCCGTCCAGCGTCTGCTGCGCTTCTGAAAGGTGACTGAAGCGATGAGCTCCCGTTAGCGTGTCGTGTGTTAGCAGCTTAGCTTTTTGTCCCTGTTCAATCAGCTGAGACGCTGTGAAAATGCTTCTAACGGCAGCAAAAACCCTGATTTTTAGAAACTGCATCCAGCTTTTGCAATTTCAGCCATATTCCATCAAAATCCACGTTTTCAGCATCAGAGACGTCACAGGTCGTCAGGATCTATCCACGATGAAATGTTGACGCAGGACAGAAGCTTTAAAAAGCCGTGACTCCTGCTCTGCTTTCATGGCGGAACAACAGATCCATCAGCAAACCGACAGATGTAGAATCCGGGCCGTGGTGAAACCCTTTCAGTCTGAACATAAATAAAAGAACCGCCGTGCTGATGTGCGTGAAGCGTCCTCGGACAGAGTCCTCGTCCCCGCCTCAGCTCTGCTGGCTCTTCTGTCCGGTGTGTGTGCGAATGTGCCGTTTGTAGTTGGAGTTGTCGCTGAATCTGCGGCCGCACTCGTCGCAGCAGTACGGCTTTTCGCCCGTGTGAATCCTCAAGTGTTTCTGATAGCCGTCGAACCGCGTCAGTCTCTTCCCGCAGATGTCGCACGTGTACGACTTGTCGGCTTTGGGCTCGACCTTGCGGTGAACCTGTACGTGTTTGGCCCAGTGGCCTCGCTGAGCGAACGCACGGCCGCAGATGGTGCAAATGTAGGAGTCCACCACCTCGGACAGCGGCGCCTCCAGTTCGACAGAGTCCGGCTGGTCGTTACCTGAAGCTGGATCTGAGGCTTCGCGGCCGTCCTCGTCGAGGTCCGAGCAGGTCTGCTGGACCGAGGTGCCCGGATGGTGGTCCAGCTCCAAGTCCTGCAGGTCTTGGCGCGGCAGCTTTGAGAGCGAGGAGGTCATGTGGTCGTCGTCCTGCTTGTTTCCGACATCGCCGCTCTGGAACAGCACGAACTGGACGTTGTTCTGCTCCGTCATCTGAGGCGTCTCCTCCTGCTGGGGCGGCCACAGCTCCTCCTCCTCCTCCTCTTTGATGTGAGGAGACTTCACCTGGTTCAGGTCCAGACTGGAGCTCCACTCCTGCTGCTCAGAGAGAGCTGCCAATCACAACAAAGAAGAGGCGGGACATGTTTCAAAATGGCTGCTGACTGCATTTTTAGAAGAAAAGCTTCAGATGTTGGAAAGGAGAATCAGAGGATGAATGTTTGATGAGGTTACGCAATAATGTCGCATTTCTGTCGTTCACGCAGTGATTTCAACTAGTTATCGAGGTTTTACTTTGACAGGTTTTAGAGTTTGCTGGAATATTCCATTACTTTGTACGCAAGTTAGTTATTTTCTATGATCTTGTGTACATTTACCAAATCATGAGGCGTGCTGACATTGAAGCAACATTAAGGAGCCATGTTAGCGGCTCTGAGCTCTGAGCTACATGCTAACTGGCTGATGCTTAGCATGTTTAAGGTTTAGCCTCAAAGGCTGCAGCCTCTCATGAGGACTGTGGGTCGTGTCCTCCGTCTCCTCCTGGACAGCCGTAGACGAGAGGAACCACAACAGCTGCGTCTGCGTACAAATGAACAGCGGCCATGTTTGCAGTCACGTGATCAGGTCAGAGGAGGTCCGGTGGAACGCCACTAACGACGCGGATGGTCTCGAAAAAAGACAGGTTTGTTATTTTCATTCAGCTGATATCACATCGTTTCCACCATCACCCGACTCGGCTCCTCCCGCCCGCAGATGGTGAACAAGTAATGTCTTTGGGTTTTTTTGCTCACTTTCTTGCAACGTTTAGTCCTCCCTAAAAGCTCCTCTGGGTTTCTCGGTTTGATCGATCTAAATAACCACAGACGACTCAAAACATCGCATGTTCACAGTGTGTTATAGGACTTCCTGTGCAGAAAATCACTTCCTGCCCTCCATCTGCAGTTCAGACCACGAAAAAAGAGCAGTGATGTCATCTGAAAACAACCTGCTGCTCGTCAGGTCGCTATCGTTCAACTGTTGGTGTGTTATCAGGTGAGCTGTGAACTGCTGACTGTTTTAAAATACATCATATCAGGATAAGTAAACTTTAATAATAATAATATTCAAAATAAGTTTTTAATCAGGATTTCCTTTGACACTTGGCAGTTTGATTGATCGATATGTGTCGTGATATCTAACCTGATCTTGAGTGACGCCTGCAGAAACGTGTAGTTTTCTGACATGAACTAAAGAGAGGAGGCCGCAGCCACCAACCATCTGAGCGGCACAGGTGTGTCCGATGGGTGGAACCACCTGTTTCTTCAGTCAGTCACTTCCTGACAGAACTTTTCTTACTGGTTTCTTTCTGTGTGAGTTTGATGGAGTCTGGTCTCGGTGTCACGTGAGGAGCTGGCTGGAAACACGCTGACTGATGTTTTTAAGTGCGCGTTAAACCGCCAGAGACCTGCTTCTTCCGGGTCCTGACTCGGTGTCTCACCTGAGCTGTTGACCTGCACGGATATCTGCGGCTTCCTGGAGAGGTCCAGCAGCCGGCGCTGGCGGTCGATCTCCAGCTTGGAGCGGGAGATTTCCTCCTCGTACTCGGCGATGGTTCTTCCGAACACCCCGAAGATCTCCTCTGCGGCCGCCGTGAGCCGCTGGGTGATCAGAAGTCTCAGCATGTCGATTTTCGACATTTCGGCGGAAGACTGAGAGACCGAGCGGAGAGAAAAACGGGAGAAATTCGCTCTCCGAGGCGTCGTGGTCGGTTGTTTATTAGCTCTACTTCCGGGTTTGTGTGTACGCATGCTCAATGGGCGTTTCAGGGGCATCCGTCGGCTGAGGTGGACTCAGCGCCGCCTGCTGGAGAGGATGTCTAAACACACGGTGGTGAAATCAGTTTTTTCCTCATCTCCTGTCAAAATTCACAGCCGTCACAAACATGATGTTTACAGATGAGGAAACAGAGCCACCACAACGTGTGGCACAAAATGACAACAAAACTGTAAACAAAAGCAATTATAAAACCACAGAAAAACTGAATATCACAAAACCCCAAAAGAAAATCTACATTTCTGACCCTCAGGGGCTCAGCTGTGCAAAGAAACTCATACAGACCCGTTAAACAGAAGTTTCGAAATGTGCTTTCAGCTGACGCACGCTGCACTCAGAAACTGCAAGACAAGTTTTTTTAAGTGTGTGGCTTTGTGTGTAGAGCAGGTCAGAGATGCAGTTTGAGGTCAGTTTGACTATTTAACGGCTGACAAGTGAAACAATGACAGACGTTCTTACTATGTTCTGTCACGATAATCTGAAGACATTGATGTGGAAGGTGAGTTCTTTATTTGTCAGGAGTCTTCATCGAGTCTTTGTGCCGGGACCAGGTCAGCACAAGTCAAAGCTTTAAGAAGTTACACCACCAAAGTGCACTTTCACTGTTTTATTGACTGAAGGTGAGCTGAAACGTCACAGGTGGCAGGAACAGACAGAGAAAGCAGCATGAACGACAACAAATCAGGACAATCCACTGAAATCTCGACCCGACACACACGAGGTCTGACCAGCTACTTAAAACAAGAGCATTCGCTCACTTTGGTTTGTTTTCGACTCAGAAGTAAAAGGTCATGAAGCGAAAGGTTAGTGTTCTTAAAGCTTTAAATATTCACGGCGAGCTCTTCAGCATCCTGCTCAGCCTCACGTTGATTAGAGACAGAGACGTACGCGATCAGTCGACCAGAAAAACACGTGCCGCCTTCACGTTTCACAGCTCTGAAGCACCTTTGAAACGACTGTGACGGCGTTAAGCTTCATGCTGGACGCTGATCTGACCACGACAGAAGTTTAGTTTGAAACGCTGCAGGACGTCCGTCATGTTGGCGGGCAGTCGGAGGTCAGGCCTCTCCTCTGACACGGGTGTTTGTAGAAGCAGGACAGCTGACTGAAGCGCCGGTCGCAGATGGAGCACCAGTACGGCCTCTCGCCGGTGTGCGTCCGCAGGTGCACCGTCAGGTTGCCCTTCTCCACGAAGCCGCGGCCGCAGTACGTGCAGATGAACGGCTTCTCGCCCGTGTGGCTGCGGACGTGCCGCACCAGCGTCGCTCTCCTGCCGAAGCTCTTCCCGCAGACGGTGCAGCCGTACGGCCGCTCGCCCGAGTGGATCCTCATGTGCGTCCTCAGGTTCCCGCGCAGCGTGAAGCTCTGACCGCAGACGCTGCAGCGGAACGACGCCTCTCTGTGAACTCTGAGGTGAAGCTTCAGGTTCTCATGATGCTCCAGATGTTTCCCGCACAGGCCGCAGTCTCTCAGATGTGCTGAAGCGTGAGTGAGGAGATAACTGATCCTCTGGAAGGACTCACCACAAACCTTACAGCTGAAGACCGGCGGCGGCTGATGTGACAGATCAGTGGAGCTCTTCTTCGTCCTGCTGGGAGGTGAACTTTGTCCTTCTGCTTCTTCCGTCTCCTCTGGTTTCCAAAGTCCTGCAGCCTGTCTCCAGTAGTCTGCGCTGTCTTCAGTCTCAGAGCATTCAGCGAGCAGTTGGCCATCGCTCGCTCCTTCTGAACCGCCGGCTGGATCAAAGTCACCGTGTGCTTCTGACGCTCCACCGCCGCCTTCTGTTTTAATGTGAACGGACGAGGCGCCGCCATCTGTCTGATCCGTGCTGTCGGCGCGGTCCAGCTGGACGCTCAGGATCGGGTCATCGGGACACTTCTTTATCCAGGAGGGGGCCTGCAGACGGTCTGAAGGGAGGCAGAGGACAAAGAGAAGCTGAGAGAGGCTCTGACCTCAGGGGTCTGAGGGCTCAGCTCGATTTTTGTGAGACCCTTTTAAGACCATTTCTAAAAGATGTTTCTGATCAATTTTGCAAAAGTCAATCAAAAATCAAAAAAAATTGTTAATTCTACAATCAGAGGCATCGTCATCAAGAAGCTGCTGCTGACATGAGCTCATTTAAAACAAGCACAGGGTCCATTGTTCTGCATCAGGCATCCTGATCTGAGATGATTTAAGTAAGTTTAAGTTTAAGGAAGAATCATTTTCTGTCCTGTATTTTGTGAACTTTAATATTTGTATTTTTTGATCTCTTTTGTCCCTGTGCCTGCTTTTAACCTGCTGGCTGTAACAACTAAATTCCCCCTGCGTGGGATCAATAAAGTCCTTTTTATCTATCTAATAAAACAGAACAGAAATAAAAAACTAAACAAACCACAAACTGTGTCTGCACATCGATATCAGATGTTTTAAGCTCACAGATATCGATAAGTGAATTATTGATCACTGTACAAAGTGTTAAATGCCTCCACAGTGTGAAGGGGACACAAACCGACCTTCCCCCTGGCTCCACTTGCCCTCCTCGGACCTCAGGCTGTCCAGCTGCCGCCGCTGGCGGTCGATCTGTTCCCGGTACCGGGCCACAGTTTTCACGAACACCCCCAGGATGTCGTCCACCGCCGCCGACAGCCGCTCGGTGACGAACATCCTCAGGGTGTCCATCTCTGCCAGCGGGCTGCTCGGAGGGTCCAAGCCGCCGAGACCCTCCACCGCTGCCAGAGAGAACGGAGAGGAGGGCGAGAGGAAGACCCGCGGCTCCGCGGACATGTTTGACTTTTTGTCGAAAAACACTCGATGTTTTCAGCGACTGACGCTGAACGCGAGCAACACGCCGACAGATCAACGTCGAAACGGTCAAAGCAAAGAAACTCCACCGAGAAAATGTTCCCGAAGTTCACTTACACGAATGTTTCCCGTCAGCCGAGACCGACCGACCGTCCGCAGGAAGTAAACAAAGTGACTGGGCTCCAACACGAAAAGACGTCGGAAAGAAACGAGCCCCGTCATCGAAGGTTCCGGGAGGAACCTGTGAACCGCGATGGAAGAAAGATCCTTCTATTCTACTTTATCTAAAATTATTATATTGCAAGTCAAAGTCATGCATTTAAAGGAGCACTAAAACAACAAAAAGTACCATCAGTAAAATGTACTTCAAGTATTTAAGTAGACAGAATGGCTCCTTTCACAGCTGAAATATTCATTTTAATGAAGTCGAGGTGAAGTTGAACCATTTCATGTATTAGTAGCAGCAGCTTAGTAAACCAAATAAGTAAGCAAGCAAGTAAAAGTACAGCAGTACAGTCAGCTTCATGCAGTAAAAGTACTGTGCGTGCAGTAAAATGTCTCCTGTGTCTGATCTCTGATTCTCTGTGGCTTCATCAGTTTGTTCAGACTGAAGCTTCAGTGTCAGAGCAGCATGTTACTGGTGGAGCTGCTGCAGGTGGAGCTGCTTTAAATACTGTTAGTTTAGGCCAGTGGGGCCCAACATAAGGGTCGGGGCCCTCCAAAGGGTCAGCAGATCAATCTGAGGGGCCGTCAGATGATTAACGGGAAAGAAGATAAAAGCTCTGACACACAAACTTGTTTTCAGCTTCTTTTTGTTTTGTGAAATATTGAATACATTGATCTCTTCGGGGCTCAGTCAGTTATTGAAGTGGAACCATGTGAGAGGTCTGAATGCCTCACAGACATCTGCTGATAAAACACTGCTCTCAATAAGATTGCAGAGGACTAATTGGACATAAACTGAGGGAAAGCTGTGAGTGTGTGTTGCAGTGTGGTCACATAGAAACACACAACAACAGTTTACAAATCAGTCCATGAACTTGTATCATTTCTTCTTTAATGGGATCCTCGTCTGGACAGTGCTGCCTTGGTTGCAGATGAATTCCAACATGAATTAAATGGATAGGAACTAGTTTTCAAGTCACACCAGCAGGGGGCGTCAGCAGGATTCAGTGTGTGTCTGCAGAGAGAGACAGTTCACGTCTGAGGCTTCCAGTTCTTTTGGTGTGACTTTTTCTGGGGAAGCAAACAGTAACAATCAGAGGCGACGTCTTAATGTTTTTCCACTGTAAAAAGCTCATTTTTATTCTGTGGTCAGCACTTACCTTGTTTCCTATTGGGCCCCACTGATCCCACCAGGTCTCTGTCGCTGAGAGTGAATGACACCTTCAGTCTGAGTAACATCTGTATGAGAGTTTTAGTGTGAGCTGATTGAAAAAGCCCATAAACAAACTAAACGTAGCACCTTGACCTCTTCAGTGACATGTTTTGAATTGCTGAGTGTTGGGTCAAGTCTCGCCCTCAGTACTTCTGCTGCTTTCACCAGCACACTTTTGTTTTTTAATAAAGCTGAGACGAATTACTCTTATATCAGAAACGCTGCAACTGAATGGTTTCTCCCCCCGCGTGGGCAGTCAAGTGTTGACTTAAAGTTCAATCTTGGGCACAAGTTTTACCACAACACGAATAACAAAATGGTTACTCAGTCATATGACCTTTCATGTGTTTGGACAAAGTACCTCTGTGACTGAAACTGGCTTTACAAACTGAGCATGTGAAGGTTTGATCTCCTGCGTGAACTCGTAAATGTGAGGTCAAAGTTGAGTTTTGTGTGAATCTGATCCCACAAACAGAACAACTGAAGGGTTTCTCCCCTGTGTGGATTCTCATGTGTCTCACAACATTCTCCCTCCATGGAAAAGTCTTTTTACAAACTGGGCAGCCGAAACATTTCCCCTGTGAATGAAGTCTCATGTGAGTCGTCAGAGATTTCTTTCGGGGATATATTTTACCACAAAATGAACAACTAAATGGTTTCACTCCTGTTTGGATTCCATTGTGTTTCTGCAGATGTTTCTTTGAGCCAAGGCTTGTAGCACAAGAGCTAAATGAGGTTTTTCCTCTGTTACATTCCACATCAGCTCCAGATTCTTCATTGTTTTGCAGAGGCTTTAAACCTGACGGAGGTTCCCAGTCACAACTGTCGTCCGTCTCAGGTTCAGAGGAGTCTGAAGTCGTGTCATGAGGAGCTGCTTGTAAATGATCTGGATTCAAGTTCCTGTCTGGTCCTGGTCCTCCACAGTCCTCTCCATCAGATCCTGTCTTCATCTGTTCAGTTGGTCTCTGATGAAGCTGTGAGGACTGAGGTTTCTCTTCATCAACCTCTTCTTCACTCTTCACAGGGACACTGAGTGTGAACTTACTGATATCAGCCTCCTGATTGGTCCACAGTTCCTCCTGTTCCTCTTTAATGTGTGGCAGCTCTGGTGGCTCCTCCTGGTCCAGACTGTCCAGACAGTCCTGCTGCTCAGGAGGATCCTCTTCTTGACTCACCAACAGCTGCTGGACGTCTGTGGAGGATCATGAAACACATACACACCTTTTAGAAAACGGTCATTTCCTGTTAACTTTTGAACCACCGCTTTCTTCAATGTGGAGAGATGTTGAACATATTTGGAAGTCTGTCAAACTAAAACAAACTCCAAACATATCGTGCACTTTGCATTTCATCACAGCAGAAACGCCATAAAATAACAGTGTGGTAATGAGGGCTGGGCGACACGGCCAACATCTTCTATCAGTTCAGTGGTTTCAGATAACCATACCGCACATACTTCATCATCTTTGAGTGTTTTCTACTTTAATTTGGAGCTTCAACACAGACAAAACTGACCTTCCTTCAAAATGGAAACTTAAAATGAGAACAGATTCATGATCGCCACTAACCGTCGCTGTCAGATCACATGACAACGTGGACAACAGTTCCCCCGGAACAAATCACGTGACCTTGTGAGGCCGCTGGACTGCTATGTCGCATTGCCCCCAAACATACAGCAGAAACACTGAAGCCCAACATACCTTATGTTTGTAATCTTTTCAAGGCTTTCATTAATATATTAAACGTTGAGAGTCCTGATAGAAGTTGAACTCTGTCTCAAATCAGAGGATGTCAGCAGGTTTGCAGCAGTTTGCAGTGAGAATAAGCAGTAAAGAGTCAAACCTGCTCTGTGTAACCGGACTTCAGGCTGGAAAACAGCGTCCAGTAGTTTTCGTTGTCGACAAAGTTCCTCCTCGTACTCTGCTATCGTTCTTTCAAACAGCTCCATTATCTCTTCAGCAGCCGCAGTCAGTCGCTGCTCCACAAAAGCTCTCAGCGTTTGGAGTTTAGACATTTTTACTGATTCACAGCAACTTTTCCTCCAGACACACTCCGTTAAAACTGTTGGCTCACTGTGATGTGCTGCTGCGTTCACGTAAGTGTGTTTCCAGCTAGCAAAGCTAAGTTAGCTTCATTAGCTTCACAGGACAACAGGACATAATTCGGATGTTAAATGTTTTCAGATAAAGAGAACAGCACAGAGTCTGTTCTGACAGGTTTATCTGGACATTTTGAGCCCGTGGAAAATACAGTTTAGTCTCTATCGAAGCTTCTCCGACTCGCGCTGTGTGGCCGAGTTCCTTCTCCGGCTACCTCAAATTAGCATGCTATGCTAACTTCCTTTAGCATTCCTGCTAACAGGAGATGAATCAGGAGTTAAATGTTTACAAAGAGCCAATTTAAACTGGTTTATCCACACATACAGACTCTGGTGGTTCACTCCGATGATATTTTACGGTAACGCCGTCATACACAACGGAAAGAGTCAGTATGTTAACAAAGATGCTCCATTACAACAAGATGACCCATTACAAGCTTCACCAGTGGTATGGAAAGGTAAACACTTCCGGTCTCCTAAGTGGACGCCGTCGGCTCCGCCATCTTTATTTGGCCATTTTTAACACAAACACATGACTGATTGATTACTGCTTGTCCTTGTCAAAATAAGACAACCCTCCACACAGTCCAAATCTCATGTTTGCGCTTTATCTTGTTGCTGTTTATTATCTGTTAACTTAAAACATTCGCTCCACATCTCGAGAAAATGTGTCGCTGAGACAACGATGAGTCTGAGTGTCTACCTTCAAGATGACATTTTAGTGTCAGTCTGTTCGGATGATGTGTGGCTTGTGAAGAAGATATTTACAGAATAAATAATCATTACGATTAACACAAATGTCCTTTCTTGTCCATGCAGATATTTTTCTGATTTGTTTCCCGCTCTGGTTCTTTTCGCGCTGCCTCCATTTTGCCTTTTCTCTCCATTGTCTTGGCAGCTTCAGTGAATGAGAAACAACAAACTGGCTTTCACCTCCTTCCTTCTTTTAGGCCAAATGGAAACAGAAAACAAAGTCTGTTCAGTGCACATCAATATCATGGAGCAGTGTTTTTTTAATCATGCCTTCAGAGTTACATCATTGGTACAAAAGCTTTATTTATACAGCAATTTTGTGTGCTGTTCACACATTAAAAGATAAAAATGAATAAACAAATAAGGTAAAAATACAATATAAAACACAGACCAGACAACAAAAACAACAAAAAACAAAGCCCAGAACAAACATCTATGAAAAGGTTCGCCTGTAGAAATGCATTTTTAGAAAAATTCAGATCTGATAGATGAGGAAGATGATTCCAGAGGATTAATCAACAGGATCTGCACTGAGATATGAGGGGTTTTTGTTTTTTTTACTCTCACAACATTCAGTAAACAATCTGTTCATGGTTGAGAAACATGTCACGGCTGACAAGCAGCACAAAGTTTAGTTATCTGTCCAGATAAGCAGCTTGTTTTTCGTACACAGCCCGACATGTAACATCAAAAGGCACATGTAGACACAAACAGAACAGAGTTAAAATGACCGTGTGGCTTCACCTCAGATGAAACCACGAAGCACAACTTATTAGTGTAGAGGAATTAGTTATTAAACCTTTAAATGAATGTTGCATTCGTTAATAAAATGCGGGGCACCAACGTTCCTCAGCTAAGAAGGATTTTATTTATCATGTCCTATAATGCTGATGTAGTGAAAACGACTGAACCAACAGGTCAGTCTGATAATCTAAGGCGTGAATTCTCAGCACTGGGATTCTTTATATCCAGTTTAAAAGAACACCGTCTGACCACGACTTGTGCGAAGAGGATTGTTTATTAAACACAATAATGAAATGAATATGAATCATGGACGACACGAAGCAACACAAACAACTGCAGAGAGAAACTTCTGGTAAATAATGGCAGAATGAGTTTGACGATAGTGAGAAGTAGGTTTTAAGGGAAGAATGGGGACGCGAGTGTAACGTTAATTTGTTGAATGAACGATTTAAAGAATTTAAACAAATTGACAGTATCTCAACCTCACGGACCAACTCTTATTCAACCCGCTTAAAGCCTGGTTTATGCTACTGCGTCGCGGCGACGCCGTACCTACGCCGTCGACGCAGACCCCTACGCGGACCCTACGCCGTAGCCTGACGTGCACCTCCAAAAAATCCTGACTACACGTCGCGTCGACGCGTATTGACGTGAACGTCAAGGACTGTGATTGGTCCGCTCAGAACGTAATTTTTTGGTTCAGTCGCAGCACAACAACACCGCCATTTTCAAAGTTTCTGTGGTGAGAGCTACAAGAAAAAATGGACCAAGCCGAAGAAAGAATTATCGAGGAGGTACGCAAGTACGACCACCTCTACAACTCCTCTTCGCGGCACTATAAAGACTGCCAAATGGCCAACAATTCGTGGAGGGACAGCCACACCCCCCTAGCGGCTTGGCGGTGAATTGCGGAGCAACACGTTCCCTCGGTGCAGAACTATGAATGCTCAGTGACGGCGTAGGGTGTACGCCGTAGGTACGGCGTCGCCGTGACGCAGTAGCATAAACCAGGCTTAAGTCTGCCTACTTTGTCAGCGACGCTCCTAGATGTCTGCTCCGAACTGACACCAAGAGGCTCCGAGTCACCGTCCGTCACTCTGATCTGTGCTGCGGTCTGCCGGACGAATCAAGCAAACCACGGCTGAGAGCCGGTGTTGGACAGGGATGTCTCGGGAGCTGAGGGTCTTCGGTGTCGGTCACAGACGGAGAACGGCTTCCGATGGTTATCTAACCCGGACCAGCGGGTCAGCAGCAGGCTACAGGTTATAGGTTGAGTCGGCGACCGTGTGACGAGACTTTAGACTGGTAATAATAAAATTAAGAAACTCTTCGATGGCCGGTCGAAAATGTCTTCAAAATTATTATTACGTTACTAGAGTTTAACACAAACAAAACAAATCATGCGGCTTAACGTGGCGAACAAAAATGAAAGTTTCATGAAAATTAAAAACTAGAAAAATATGTTTTCTGGAGAACGAAATCAAACTGCTCCGCGTAACTATGAGCAGCAACAAAAAGACTAAAAGAAAAGACAAGACGAACGCAAAACAGAACAGGGCGAAGACTAAAACAAAACCAAACAGAACTAAAACAACCTCAGAGAGCGAGAATTAATGAATGATTCATACGAGGGCTCATCTGCTTCTCGCTATGGTCAATCGAATATATTTTAAATGATCAATTTTCAAAGACATTTCAACATTGTTCGCAGCATGCGTCAGACACCTTGGATGAAGGACAACATTCAACAATAAACATGATCACATTTCCTAATACTAATCCTAATAAACATGATGACTAATGACTACTTTAATATGATGAAGGAATAAAGAAGGCAGACTATATTTGCTGAAATGATTATCGCTATTATGGTTACTTATTAATAAATGTCTTCCGCTAAGCACATTCAACCTAACTGCTATGAACCTCTAGATGGCGCTATGGTTCCATGGTAGAAACTCAGAGAAAACCTTTGAAATAGTTAAATTCACAGTTTCGTCATCATGTAAGTTAGAAACACCAGGAAAGCATTGTTATTAAACAGATCGCGGCCTTAGTAACGTAAAAACATCCACAGTTAAATCAAACATTGAGATTTGGTTAATTTGGTAGGTTAAGCAAAAGACACACAGACATACAGAACAATTTGCTTCAGGAATGTCTAATTTACAACCCATCAGCAGTATCTGGTTTGAAGATTCCTTGGAGACATGGCATTCGTCCATCCAGGCAGTTTTATTGTCCTTCACTCCCATGGGCTATCAAGAAAGAGTTAGCACCTCCATGAGAACGTCCTGAGCAGATGTAAATTTGAAGGGAAGGTGTTATAAGTGACTCTTGTTGCTCTGAAAGAGTGTGAGAAGTTGTTCTACAACCAGACATCCTGTCTCTGCCTGAGCTCACACCTTCCTGTGAACCTTCCAGATGGTCAATAACTCTTAAAAGGCTGATTGTTTTATAACTTTCTTTTCTCCTGAGGAATGCAAAGAGGGGAGAAGAGGGTCAGCTACAGACCAGTTCTGCTACATTAGTGTCCATTTCACAGTTTTGAAAGGATCAGTGTTGAGCCAAATCTTGCTTTCAATGTCGCATTCCTGCTGGAAAAGTTGGCTCGACGAGCATCTCTGCAGTTTCACTGACTTCCTCTACTCTCACCAGCACACTTGTGTTTTTTCATTTGAGCACACTGAGTGAATCTTTTATCACAAACGCTGCAACTAAATGGTTTCTCCCCCGTGTGGACGAACAAGTGTTGTTTCAGAGAATTCCTTTCTCTAAATCCTTTGCAACAGACTGAACAACTAAAGGGTTTCTCTCCGGTGTGGATTCTCATGTGTTTGGACAAAGTGCTTCCATGTCCAAAACTGGCTTTACAAACTGAGCAGGTGTAAGGTTTATCTCCTGTGTGAACTCGTAAATGTGAGGTCAAACTTGAATTTTGTGTAAATCCTTTGCCACAGACTGAACAACTAAAGCGTTTCTCCCCTGTGTGGATTCTCATGTGTATGGACAAATTGCATCTGAGACTGAAATTTGCTTTACAAACTGAGCAGGCAAAAGGTTTTTCTCCCGTATGAACTCTTAAATGTGAAGTCAATTTTGAGCTTTGTGCAAATCTTTTACCACAGACTGAACAACTGAAAGGTTTCTCCCCTGTGTGGATTCTCATGTGTTTGGACAAACTACCTCTGGCACTGAAATTAGCTTTACAAACTGAGCATGTGAAAGGTTTTTCTCCCGTATGAACTCGTAAATGTGAGGTCAAAGTTGAGCTTTGTGCAAATCTTACACCACAGACTGAACAACTGAAGGGTTTCTCCCCTGTGTGGATTCTCATGTGTATGGACAAATGGCTTTTAGAATTGAAAATAGCTTTACAAACTGAGCATGTGAAAGGTTTTTCTCCCGTATGAACTTGTAAATGTGAGGTCAAATCACTTCCAGATTCTTCATTGTTTTGCAGAGGCTTTAAACGTGGCGGAGGTTCCCAGTCAAAACTGTCGTCCGTCTCAGGTTCAGAGGAGTCTGAAGTCGTGTCATGAGGAGCTGCTTGTAAATGATCTGGATTCAAGTTCCTGTCTGGTCCTGGTCCTCCACAGTCCTCTCCATCAGATCCTGTCTTCATCTGTTCAGTTGGTCTCTGATGAAGCTGTGAGGACTGAGGTTTCTCTTCATCAACCTCTTCTTCACTCTTCACAGGGACACTGAGTGTGAACTTACTGATATCAGCCTCCTGATTGGTCCACAGTTCCTCCTGTTCCTCTTTAATGTGTGGCAGCTCTGGTGGCTCCTCCTGGTCCAGACTGTCCAGACAGTCCTGCTGCTCAGGAGGATCCTCTTCTTGACTCACCAACAGCTGCTGGACGTCTGTGGAGGATCATGAAACACATACACACCTTTTAGAAAACGGTCATTTCCTGTTAACTTTTAAACCACCGCTTTCTTCAATGTGGAGAGATGTTGAACATATTTGGAAGTCTGTCAAACTAAAACAAACTCCAAACATATCGTGCACTTTGCATTTCATCACAGCAGAAACGCCATAAAATAACAGTGTGGTAATGAGGTGGCTCGGTGATACAGTGGCAACACTGTCACCTCACAGAGAGAAGGTCCTGGGTTCAATTCCCGCCCGGGGCGCTGTGGGCGTTTCCTTTAGGAAAAAAGGGGCCTTTCTGTGTGGAGTTTGCAAATTCTCCCCGTGTTCACCTGGGCTATCCTCCACAAAAGACCCCCACGAAAAACATGACCGAATGGTGACCAAAAAAAAACAAAGGAACTGGGTCCCCGGGCGCCGCGCCTGGTCTGCCGCGGAGGAAGGACTTACTGGGGGGTCAAATGCGGAGGAGAAAATTCGCTGAAGCACGTTGTGCGCTGTGGTTAATAAAGCATGTTCTTCTTTTCTTCTTCTGAGGGCTGAGCGACACGGCCAACATCTTCAATCAATCCAGTGGTTTCAGATAACCATACCGCACACACTTCATCACATCTGACTGTTTTCTACTTTCATTTGGAGCTTCAATACAGACAAAACTGTCTCACATCAGACAGACAGAGACGACACTATACAGCAGAAACACTGAAGCCCAACATACCTTATGTTTGTAATCTTTTCAAGGCTTTCATTAATATTTTAAACGTTGAGAGTCCTGATAGAAGTTGAACACTGTCTCAAATCAGAGGATGTCAGCAGGTTTGCAGCAGTTTGCAGTGAGAATAAGCAGTAAAGAGTCAAACCTGCTCTGTGTAACCGGACTTCAGGCTGGAAAACAGCGTCCAGTAGTTTTCGTTGTCGACAAAGTTCCTCCTCGTACTCTGCTATCGTTCTTTCAAACAGCTCCATTATCTCTTCAGCAGCCGCAGTCAGTCGCTGCTCCACAAAAGTTCTCAGCGTTTGGACTTTAGACATTTTTACTGATTCACAGCAACTTTTCCTCCAGACACACTCCGTTAAAACTGTTGGCTCACTCTGATGTGCTGCTGCGTTCACGGCCGCGTGTTTCCAGCTAGCCAGCTTCGGATAAAGACAACAGCACAGAGTCTATTCTGAGAGGTTTATCGGGAGATTCTGGCTCCGTGAAAAATACAGTTTGGTCTCCAACGAAGCTGTGTGGCTGAGTTCCTTCTCCGGCTATTTCCAGTTAGCAAGCTACGCTAACATCCTGTAGAATTCCTGCTAACAGGAAATGAGTCTGTAGTGAAACGTCCACTTAAACGAGTTGATCCACACAAACTGACTCTGGTGGTTCACCTCGATTGGATCCTATGGTAACGCACATTACGTAACGAGAAAGGTTATCACGAGAGCCAAGGTAAGTATGATTACTTCCGGTTCGGTGTTGAATGGCGGGTTTATAGAGTGCATACCGCCACCTACTGTTACGGAGTGTGTAGTGTGCGATAATGTCCGTGGATCGTTGAAGTGAAGTAAAAATTAAGATAATTGCTTTTGACATGTAGTGGAAGAGAAAGCAGTAAAACCTATAAATTGTACTTTAGAATACTTGAATACATGTACTTAGTCACTTTCCACCATTGTTCTGATCCTTTGCTGAAGTAAAACTAACAACAATATAAAAACACTTAAGTACATGTCCTGAATTCAAAATACTCCTTAAGTGAAAGTACAGTTCACTTGTTTAATCCAGTGTGTTTCCCAGGCTACAGGTTGAGCCCCTACATTTGAGGGGTCATCAGACACAGAAAAAAACACAAAGCTCTGGTGCACAAACCTGTTTTTCTTTTTCTTTTTTGGTGAAATATTGAATAATTTTGATTTCCTCAGGGCTCAAACAGTTATTAAAATGGAACAACGTGAGAGGTTTAAATGCCTCACAAACACCTGAAACATGACGAGGAGCCCCAACCACCTGGAAGAGGTCACATGTCAAAACAAGCCAGTATACCTGATGTTCAAACATCATCATGTGTTTCATCATGTGAAATATTAATATGGAAAGTAAGCAGTAACTAGCTTTCAAATAAATGGAGTGCAGTTAAAAGCACAACGATTCTGTCTGAACTGTCGTGGAATAGAAATACAGATTATCATAAAATGGAGACACTCAAGGCAAAGACTGACAGGCAAAGAAGTTTTTTAGCTTCCTTGACAACAAACAAAAACAGTAACAGAGCAAGTGAATATAGTGCAGGGAAATAATATGATCCCACATATAAACATTCTACTAACAGCAGGAAGCTCGTTCACTCAGGTCAAATAAATGAAGATGCAGATTAAGATTTCCAAAGAGTTAAAATGTGACACCTGACTGACCACACATGAATTATTTCAAATATATTGTAAAGTTACAGAGCTGTGGTTGATTACAGTTACACAACAGGGTAAACTAGTGTTACTGGAAACAACTGTGAGCAGGGATCTGGTCTTTGCCAGACGTCTCCAGTTCAGCCACTGAGTGGCAGGAAAGTAAAGTCAATGTCAACAGTCTGAGAAGTCGCCTCTGGTCGAACTGAACCTCAGTTTTATCAGCTTTAAAAAGGCAAGTGTTTCTAAGAGCTTTGCTGACTTGACTTCTGCACCGATTCATACCTTAAAAAAACTACAACTGAAGAAACTTATGAAGTGTTATTGAATAGATATATACTTTTACATTGGCAGTGTTCTGGCGAAACATGAAAATTCTTATTTTTTGGTGAAGTTGAGTAAAAGACAATTGTAAAACAATAGTTGTACTAAAGAATAAACATATTTGTCTTTTTGGACAAATACAAATTAAACACCATCCTGATGGTTGCAGCAGAGGAGGCTGCTGGTTCTGGTTGTCCTTCTCAGACTGCATGAAACTGGTCTTGAAACAGGTTTCACTTCCCTCTTTGAGCTCAGTAACCATGAAAACAGTGGGTCAGATGGGGATGTGTTGAGGACAGCTCCAGTTGACTGACTCTGTGTGTTTGCATATGTGTCCTGCCTCTCTGCTGCCAGCCGTTAAGAGGCCAGTGTTGATCAGTGTCTGTCCAGGCCTTTCAGAGCCACCGACACACCGGCAGCACAATCATGAGCTCACTGATTCTACTGCTGGCCACCCTGGGGCTCCTCGTTCAGGGTGAGACTCTCTTCTGAAACCTGGGCTTCAGGATGCCAGAAGCAGGTTCACCACAGTCATGTTCTGCTGTAATGGAGAAACACTGAAACAAGCAGCATTTACCTTCTTCCATCTATTCTCCACGTTAAAGAAATGATACTCTTCTGTTCTGATGGTGATCGTCTTTCTCCAAGCTGGATTTGTCTCAATAACCCTTCTCCTCTTGTTCATGTTTTCCAGGTTCATCAGGACAAATCACCCTGACTCAGTCTCCTGAGTCTCAGTCTGTTGTTCTAGGACAGACTGTCTCCATCAGATGTAAAACCAGTTCAAGTGTTAGTAACTCTCTCCACTGGTACCTTCAGAAACCTGGAGAAGCTCCTAAACTCCTAATTTATGGAGCTACAAACCTTCAGTCTGGTGTTTCAGGTCGTTTCAGTGGAAGTGGATCTGGGACTGACTACACTCTGACCATCAGTGGAGTTCAGGCTGAAGATTCAGGAGTTTACTACTGTCAGCAGGGTAACAGCTTCCCGTTCACACAGTGATACAACGTCGTACAAAAACCTCCCTCAGCTGGAGAGGAACTGATCTGAATCAACAGCTGCACTCACACTAAAACTAAAGCTTTTACTAAAAATAAATGAATAATAATAATTAACTTTCAATATTTTTAGATTAAATATACTTTATATCACAAAAGGTTTTGTTTATTTCCTGGAGTACAATGACATTTAGACACTAAATATGTGAACATAAATTTTATAACATCTTTCATAAAAACTCCAAACTCATTAAGAAAATCACAGAAATTTATCTCAAAACATTTCATTCATGTTGTTAAATCACTAATCACATATATAACATATTTTATTCATTTTGTATATTTTTATTGCAACAACATATTTCATGATTGAACCAAAAGGATTGATGGAGTGTGTAATTCAGTAACACTTTCAGTCTTTTGTCATCTTTCATTTGTCTTTGTGGTTGTGGATCTTCAGCAGAAGCAGTTTGTAAATAGTTTCAGGCTTAAATTTAAGATCTCAATCATTTGGTGTCTCTCTATGCTGATGATACACTGCTATTCATTTCAGATGTCGAAATTATTTTTCATTTCTTTTATACTTTTACTTGAAGGTCAGTGCATATTCTTTCGACACACCTAAACAATGACAATATGACAGTCCTCATCATGAAGACACTTCAGCAACAAGAGATGATTGGATGATTTATGCTTGATATGGTCCTACCATGACCTTTGGTCCAAAGTCACAGAAGCATTTACATCAATTGTCAACAACAAATTATGGCATTAAACTACGACCATCACTGGTTTGTACTCATCAAAAATGTTTTGTCTGAGTCTCTAAACTCCTTTGATATTCAGTGTATATGGATACACATTACATGATCTGACACATTATTTATAAAATCATTATGGAGAAAATTCAGGTTTGTTTTTTGGATGAAACAGAATCAATGACACTATTAAAAGAACATTTATGGAAACACTTTGACAATAAAACATTTTCAAACAAGTGATTTGAAGAACACGTCTTTATTATCTGCAAACACTGAAATAATATTGAAACGTTGAAACAATCTAGTGAATATTTCTATTTGTAAAAATGAAAGACAGAGACAGAGAGTGCAGAGTGAGAGCAGAAGCAGAGTGAAACCAGCAGCACAGTCCCAGTGAGTCAGGTCAGGACTGGGAGCACTGGTCTCTCCTCAGTGTCTCTGAGAGGGGAGTCTGGGAGCCCTGGGTGGCCTCACAGGTCACAGAGCCCACCTTCCTCCACTGGTCTGCAGGGAGCCTCAGGGTGCTGCTCCAGCTGTAGAGGCCATCCTTCTGCAGCACCCCGGGGCTCCTGCTCTCCTCCCAGCTGCTGCTGCTGCTGCTGCTGCTGCCGTCCACCTTCCAGGACAGACTCCAGCCTGAGGGGAAGCCCTGGTTGGCCAGACACATGAGCGTGGCCTTCCCCTGCTCCAGCTCCTCACTGGAGGGGGGCAGCACCGTCAGGGTGGGACGGACATCACCTAGGAGACAGCGATCGGTTTAGAGGACAGGGACCACGCAGCTGTCAGTCAAACACTTGGACACCTTTACTGTGTGAGAGTTGATTTTGTCCTTTAGGGAGTTTCTGTCAGATGGTTTTTCTGCTCCACCAGTCACTCACTCACACATTGTTTCACTTCCCTTTAAGAAACCTCTCATGCACATCAGCACAGAAAGAGTCCTCATATGATTTGAAATACATCAAACTGCACTGCAAATGAAACAATCAGATTTACATTAAAAAGGCTCTTTGATGGATTTTAATTTAGACCATTTGAAGAAAACAAGAAAATAGAGTTTGAATATATTTTCAGTCGTCTGCGACTTCGTTCAATGTCCTGAAACATTTATGCAAAAACATTTACTGTCCGAACTCTCAGAGGTGAATGAGATCCAACGATATTATCAGCCAACAATAACTGACGACCATCAGAGAACTGTCAGCATTATTTCAAAAAGCCATTTTGAGCC
The DNA here is from genome assembly GCF_051107435.1 of Chaetodon auriga. Lineage (NCBI taxonomy): Eukaryota > Metazoa > Chordata > Actinopteri > Chaetodontiformes > Chaetodontidae > Chaetodon > Chaetodon auriga. The sequence goes on along the minus strand of NC_135090.1, from coordinate 23,587,182 downwards.
GTTTGAGGAGATCAGAGATTTAAAGGCTTTTCGACATTTTTATCTTCATTCACAGGATTCAAAATGACTTTAACTCAAATTAAAAATGGTTTAAAATGAGAATCAAAATCAAAATCTACAAACATTTGAAAAGCACGAGTGTTGTTCTTTCATCGTTCCTACAGTTCAAGCTGTTCACATTTCACAAATGAAACGTTTAAAGAGTCTGAGTCTTAAATGATTTTGATCAGTCCAATGGAAAATTTAAGCTACTTCAAATGTTCAGACACATTAATTCAAACTTTATCTGATGAAACGATATTTAATATTTGAGAAGAAACTTACTTCCAATGTCCAGACTGGTTCCTCCACCAAAAGTCAACCACAGTGATACAAACTGACTGAGCCGTCGTACAAAAACCTCTGACTGCAGAGAGACACGGCTCTCTGACTCTGAACACAACAAACTCAACGTGAACACTTCCAGTTTTTAACAGAATGAACTATTTCATCTCATATTTATCAATCAGTGAAACAATTGATCAGAATTCATCACATTTATACGTTTATATTTTTACATCTGTCTGAAAGTCAAATTCATGTTGTTCTCACATAAATTAAACAAGATGTTCTGACAGAAAATGTATCCAGAGTCCTCAAACCAATTCAACATTTAAATGATCACTGACTGTTCATCAATGTTCTGATAGAGTGATTGATCCATTGATCAGCAGCATCACCATAGTGATCTAAGTCCATGTACGAGTCAGTCAGAGCATTTCCATAGAGAGCCACTTTGCATCAGCAGCACCATGCTCCAGTGCTCTGGGACACTTTATAGTCCTGAGAGCTGAACGCTGGAGGACTGACAGCTGTCCTTCATCACAGCAGAAGACACAGAAACCCTCCTCATCAAAAACATGACTCTGACCTGCGTCCTCATCTGGACTCTCCTCTGCTTCACTCAGGGTGAGGACAATCATTTTTCTGTGATGTGAACATCATTTGGACAGTAGCTGAGTTTCACCTCACCATCTCATGTCCAGTGTTTCTTCTCTTTCTTCAGGGTCTGATGGACAAGATGTGGTCTTGACTCAGCCTGCAGCCAAAACAGTGCAGCTGGGTCAAACTGTTTCTATTGACTGTAAAGCCAATACAAAGGTTGCTCAGTACTCTGGTTCGCAATACTACCTGGCCTGGTACCACCAGAGAACTGGAGAAGCTCCTAAACTTCTGATCTACCGAACATCAGACAGATTTTCTGGAATCTCCTCCAGACTGAGTGGAAGTGGAGCTGGAAATGGAATTGACTTCACTCTGACCATCAGTGGAGTTCAGGCTGAAGATTCAGGAGTTTACTACTGTCAGAGTTATCATTACGTCAACAGTCAAGATGTGTTCACACAGTGAAAAAGAGTCGTACAAAAACCTCCCTCAGTCAGACTGAACAGAAACTGACTGATTGACACACTTCACTGAGGACACACACACACACACACACATACACACACACACACACACACACACACAGCTGACTGATGTGTTCATTGTGTCTCCACCAGTTTTCCTCCTGAAGTTCAAACAGTTCACCTCAACAACCTGAAAGTTTCCACAAATGAAGACAACAGTTCCAGTGAAGAAGCCCAGTCAGACCATTAAAACCACAACAGCAGAAGAGTCAGCTCCACTGATGGAGACACACAAACCAAATTCACAATATATGAAACATCAATGTCCACACATCACACAGAAACCTCAGGACACTGAAACTCTGCAATGCAACAAATCTTTTCTTTGGCAGAACCACTGTCACAAACATCATGTTTTCTGGGCCACAGTTCATACAGTACATGTCACCGAACAAACTGTTGTGTCTTTACAGGTCCAGAAAGTTGGACCTGATCTGCATCAGACTTGTGGTAAACCTACCAGAGGCCGACAGGAATTAATTCCTTTCTTAAAAAAAGAGAGGTCAAATCTGACAGGGACTCAAGAAAAGCTAGATCTGACCCGAATAGACCCTGATACAGAGATGACACCAGCACAGGCAGCAGAATGTTGAGCCATCAGTTAACAAGCATCCCTGGTCAACAAGAGTCCTGGAGACACCTACTGTAGCAGGAACTACCACTGAGGTGATTTTCAGTCATTTGTCAGGTGTTTTTCTGGCTTTCTGTTTTTTGCACAGGTTTTGTCAACTCGATAGTGTCACAACCTTAAAAGATGCCGTCACAAAACTTCACAGGTTCATAGTTGAGCTCAAAATGAAGGATGAGTTTGATGATGGCTGTGGTGCAACACGAGAAAGCACAAAGAGCGTGTGGACGAAGCCATGTTGTTAACATGCATTAATGGGACATGAGTCCATAAAGATGGAGAGGGAGAGAGTAGCTCAGTGCATCATGGGATGTTACCTGGCAGTCTAATCCTATAATAGCATAACTAGGGGCCTGTCCAAGACAAGCCTGAGCCGGCCCTAACTATGAGCTGTATCAGAAAGGAAAATTTTAAGGCTTCTCTTAAACGTTGAACAGGTGTCTGCCTTCCAGACCGAGCCTGGAAGATGGTTTCACAGGACAGGACCTTGACAGTTGAAAGCTCTCGCTCCAGTTATGAAGTTTTATAACTAAGTTCAGCATCAAAGACCATGGCCCAAACAAATGGGTGTACTAGATTGTCTGAATTGGTTTGAAAGTTGGACGTCATATCGATCTTTATGTCCATGAGACATCCTCGAAGTTTAATAAACTTTGATTGGTTGATTGGTTGCATCTGGCTTCATTGATGAATAAAAATGGGCATCATCTGCTGAGCAAATTAAATTTCTGGAGTCGGTCCTCATAATATTGCCTGAAGGAAGCACACATAGGTTGCACAGTGATTGTCCAAGCACAGAACCTTTGTGGTGCACAGAATAATCATCATCAACATGAACAAAGTGATAATGATCTGAAAAGTGAGATTTAAACTTGAGCAACAAACAAGTTACTGGGAAAGCTAAACCTTAACAGGTCGTGAGAACAACAACCTGCTGACGACTGGTGAGGAGATCCGAGTATTTATCCTGTGGCTGGTGATTCATGGATCGGCTGCAGCTGTGGTGGCTGATTGGCTTGGGGATCAGCTGGAGGTGAGCCGTGATTGAGGAGGAATTGACCAGTCCACACACACACACACACACACACACAAACACACACACACACACACACACAAACAAGTGTAGACACAAGCAGATTAATTTTTAATTTTTTAAGATTCATTTGCAGTTTCTAAACAGCATCCTGTGTTTCTTCACTCTACGTGAAGATGATTTATTCGTCAGTGGTCTCAGCAGTGAGGCGGAAACAGCATGATGTGTTGAGGACAGCTCCAGTTGACTGACTCTGTGTGTTTGCATATGTGTCCTGCCTCTCTGCTGCCAGCCGTTAAGAGGCCAGTGTTGATCAGTGTCTGTCCAGGCCTTTCAGAGCCACCGACACACCGGCAGCACAATCATGAGCTCACTGATTCTACTGCTGGCCACCCTGGGGCTCCTCGTTCAGGGTGAGACTCTCTTCTGAAACCTGGGCTTCAGGATGCCAGAAGCAGGTTCACCACAGTCATGTTCTGCTGTGATGGAGAAACACTGAAACAAGCAGCATTTACCTTCTTCCATCTATTCTCCACGTTAAACAAATGATACTCTTCTGTTCTGATGGTGATCGTCTTTCTCCAAGCTGGATTTGTCTCAATAACCCTTCTCCTCTTGTTCATGTTTTCCAGGTTCATCAGGACAAATCACCCTGACTCAGTCTCCTGAGTCTCAGTCTGTTGTTCCAGGACAGACTGTCTCCATCAGATGTAAAACCAGTTCAAGTGTTAGTAACTGGCTCCACTGGTACCTTCAGAAACCTGGAGAAGCTCCTAAACTCCTGATTTATACAGCTACAAGCCTTCAGTCTGGAGTTTCAGATCGTTTCAGTGGAAGTGGATCTGGGACTGACTTCACTCTGACCATCAGTGGAGTTCAGGCTGAATATTCAGGAGTTTACTACTGTCAGCAGAGTAACAGCTGGCCGTTCACACAGTGATACAACGTCGTACAAAAACCTCCCTCAGCTGGAGAGGAACTGATCTGAATCAACAGCTGCACTCACACTAAAACTAAAGATTTTACTAAAAATTAATGGTTCATAATAATTAACTTTCAATATTTTTTGATTAAATATACTTTATATCACAAAAGGTTTTGTTTATTTCCTGGAGTACAATGACATTTAGACACTAAATTTGTAAAAATAAGTTTTATCTCTGACCAACTTTCATAGAAACTCAAAAACACATTAATTAAATTATAAAATCTTATCTCAAAATCATTTCAGTCATGTTATTAAAATATTAATCGCATATATAACACATTTAATACATTTTAGATATTTTTATCGCAACAAAAATGTATTTTATGATTGAACCAAAAGGATTGATGGAGTGTGTAATTCAGTAACACTTTCAGTCTTTTGTCATCTTTCATTTGTCTTTGTGGTTGTGGATCTTCAGCAGAAGCAGTTTGTAAATAGTTTCAGGCTTAAATTTAAGATGACAATCATTTGGTTTCTCTCTATGCTGATGATACACTGCTATTCATTTCAGATGTAGAAAATATTTTTCATTTCTTTTGAAGATTAACTTGAAGGTCAGTGCATATTCTTGAGATACACCTAAACAATGAAAATATGACAGTCCTCATCATGAAGACACTTCAGCAACAAGAGATGATTGGATGATTTATGCTTGATATGGTCCTACCATGACTTTTGGTCCAAAGTCACAGAAGCATTTACATCAACTGTCAACAACAAATTATGGACTTAAACTACGACCATCACTGGTTTGTACTCATCAAAAATGTTTTTTGCGAGTTTCTACACTCCTTTGATATTCAGTGTATATGGATACACATTACATGATCTGACACATTATTTATAAAACCATCAGGGAGAAAATTCAGGTTTGTTTTGGATGAAACAGAATCAATGACACTATTAAAAGAACATTTACGGAAACACTTTGACAATAAAACATTTTCAAACAAGTGATTTGAAGAACACGTCTTTATTATCTGCAAACACTGAAATAATATTGAAACGTTGAAACAATCTAGTGAATATTTCTATTTGTAAAAATGAAAGACAGAGACAGAGAGTGCAGAGTGAGAGCAGAAGCAGAGTGAAACCAGCAGCACAGTCCCAGTGAGTCAGGTCAGGACTGGGAGCACTGGTCTCTCCTCAGTGTCTCTGAGAGGGGAGTCTGGGAGCCCTGGGTGGCCTCACAGGTCACAGAGCCCACCTTCCTCCACTGGTCTGCAGGGAGCCTCAGGGTGCTGCTCCAGCTGTAGAGGCCGTCCTTCTGCAGCACCCCGGGGCTCCTGCTCTCCTCCCAGCTGCTGCTGCTGCTGCTGCTGCTGCCGTCCACCTTCCAGGACAGACTCCAGCCTGAGGGGAAGCCCTTGTTGGCCAGACACATGAGCGTGGCCTTCCCCTGCTCCAGCTCCTCACTGGAGGGGGGCAGCACCGTCAGGGTGGGACGGACGTCACCTAGGAGACAGCGATCGGTTTAGAGGACAGGGACCACGCAGCTGTCAGTCAAACACTTGGACACCTTTACTGTGTGAGAGTTGATTTTGTCCTTTAAGGAGTTTCTGTCAGATGGTTTTTCTGCTCCACCAGTCACTCACTCACACATTGTTTCACTTCCCTTTAAGAAACCTCTCATGCACATCAGCACAGAAAGAGTCCTCATATGACCTGAAATACATCAAACTGCACTGCAAATAAAACAATCAGATTTACATTAAAAAATACAAAAAGCTCTTTGATGGATTTTAATTTAGACCATTTGAAGAAAACAAGAAGAGTTTGAATATATTTTCAGTTGTCTGTGACTTCGTTCAAAGTCCTGAAACATTTATAGAAAAACATTTACTGTCCGAACTCTCAGAGGTGAATGAGATCCAACGATATTATCAGCCAACAATAACTGACGACCATCAGAGAACTGTCAGCATTATTTCAAAAAGCCATTTTGAGCCGTTTGAGGAGATCAGAGATTTAAAGGCTTTTCAACATTTTTATCTTCATTCACAGGATTCAAAATGATTTTAACTCAAATTAAAAACGGTTTAAAATGAGAATCAAAATCAAAATCTACAAACATTTGAAAAGCACGAGTGTTGTTCTTTCATCGTTCCTACAGTTCAAGCTGTTCACATTTCACAAATGAAAGGTTTAAAGAGAAGTTCAGTGAAGCTGCTTTGAGTTCAGCTTCAAGGTCAAACAGCAGAAACTGACAAAAAATTGAATCTTTCAAGTGATTTTGATCAGTCCAATGGAAAATTTAAGCTACTGCAAATGTTCAGACACATGAATTCAAACTTTATCTGATGAAACGATATTTAATATTTGAGAAGAAACTTACTTCCAATGTCCAGACTGGTTCCTCCACCAAAAGTCAACCACAGTGATACAAACTGACTGAGTCGTAGTACAAAAACCTCTGACTGCAGAGAGACACGGCTCTCTGACTTTGTCTGACAAACTTTAACTCCAACAACTCAACTTTCAACTTTCATCTAAAGATTTAAATATGTGACTTCTCCTCTGCACCGACTCATTGTACTAATTACATTCATGATTTCATTTCAACACAAAACTGCACTTTAGACTTTCTACAAAACTACTGAGAGAAAATAGAAGCTGTAAAATCACAAACTTCAATTTCCAGAGGAAATTTATGTCCAGGAAAGAAAAAGTTTCAGACAAATTAATAAAATCCATCAAAAACTGAACTTACTTCCAATGTCCAGACTGGTTCCTCCACCGAACGTGTACCACAGTGATACAAACTGACTGAGTCGTCGTACAAAAACCTCTGACTGCAGAGAGACACGGCTCTCTGACTCTGAACACAACAAACTCAACGTGAACACTTCCAGTTTTTAATAGAATGAACTATTTCATCTCATATTTATCAAACAGTAAAACAATTGATCAGAATTCATCACATTTATATGTTTATATTTTTACATCTGTCTGAAAGTCAAATTTAAATTGTTCTCACATAAATTAAACAAGATGTTCTGAAAGAAAATGTATCCAGAGTCCTCAAACCAAATCAACATTTAAATGATCACTGACTGTTCATCAATGTTCTGATAGAGTGATTGATCCATTGATCACCGCTCCTGGTCTGCCACGGAAGAAGGACGACCAGGATGGGTTAAAGGCGGAGGTCAAATTTCACCAGTGCATGGCGTGTGTGGGCATGATGCATGTATCTGTGTGACAAATAAAGGGGATTGTCCCTCTGATTCGTCTCTTCTTCTTCTGACCAGCTGCATCATCATAGTGATCTAAGTCCATGTACGAGTCAGTCAGATCATTGTGTGATTGACTGCATTGTGTCTGTAAGGAGGGAGCTCAGGAGGATGAAGCCGAGGAAGGCTACAGGCCCGGATGGCATCAGCTCCAGACTGCTCTGGGACTGTGCAGATCAGCTGTGCGGGGTCATCCTGCACATCTTCAACATGAGTCTCAGTCTGGAGAGAGTTCCAGCCCTGTGGACAACTTCCTGTGTGATTCCAGTCCCAAAGACTGCACATCCCGGAGAGCCCAACCACTTCAGGCCAGTAGCCCTTACTTCCAAACCTGATGAGGACAAATGAGAGGATCACACTGAACCACCTCCATCACCTGGTGAGCAGCGACCTGGACCCCCTACAGTTTGCATATTGTCCAGGCATTGATGTAGAGGATGCAGTCATCTACCTGCTCCATCAATGTCTTTCTCATCTGGAGCATACTGGGAACATGGGGAGGGTCATGTTTTTTGACCTCTGCAGTGCTTTCAGCACAATCCAACCATCACTCGTCAGAGGGAAGCTGGACGGAGCTGGAGTTGACTGCCACATGGCTGCATGGACCATCGACGACCTCATCAACAGACCACAGTATGTGGCTTCACGACTGTGTGTCCGATGTGGTCGTTTGCAGCACGGGGACTCCAGAGGGGACAGTGCTCTCTCTTTTCCTCTTCACCTTCTACACATCGGAATTCAGACACATCACCAACAGCTGCCACATCCAGACGTTCTCTGATTATACGGTCATCGTTGGATGCATATCAGAGGGGAACGAACTGGAATAGAGGGAGTTCATAACCAACTTTGTCGACTGGTGTGGCCAGCAAAACCAAGGAGATGGTGATTGATTTCCGCAAGAAGGTACCAACGACGACACTGGTGAACATCCAGGTCTTGGACATTGAGATTGTGGGGGATTCCAAATACCTGGGTATTCACCTCTCCAACAAACTAGACTGGACAAACAACACAAATGTCCTGTACATGAAGGGCCAAATTCGTCTCCACCTGCTAAGACGACTGAGGTCTTTTGGAGTATGTCGAACACTGTGTTTTCTGACCCGGTGGTGGCATCTGCAGTTTCCTATGCAGTGGTTTGCTGGGGCTGTGGAAGCTCTCAGAGGAACAGAAAAAGACTGAACAAACTGATCAGGAGAACTGGCTCTGTCCTGGACTGCCCTCTGGACACCATCGAGCAGCTGGGTGAGAGGAGGATGTTAGCCAAGCTGACATCAATCACGGACCCATCCCAACCCCTGCATGAGATGGGGGGGGGGGGGGGGGGGGCCTCAGCAGCACCTTCAGCAGTAGACTGCTGCATTCAGTCTGTACATTACATCTCAGGCAATATCTAGTACAAATTTCCATTTCATCTTCAATATTACATTTGTTTCTTCTTGTATCAAGTCTATAAACGTACATATTTGTATTCTCTATACTCCTACACATTTTTTAACCAATGTGCAATAGTGGAAAACACTGGACTTGAACCATGTGCAATTCTCCATTCCCTGTACATCATTTTATGCTTTTTCCATTATTTCACAAACTGCTGCATACTTTTTTTTTTTTTATCCAATTCAATGTGCAATACTGAAAAACGCTTTACTCCCTTTTATATATTGTGTATATAGAAAGTGACACAGAAATCCTCCTCATCAAAAACATGACTCTGACCTGCGTCCTCATCTGGACTCTCCTCTGCTGCTGCTTCACAGGTAAAGTCCAGAGACTCAAAGTCCTCTACGATCATCCGTCCGTCTGAAATGAAGACAACAACACCGTGACGCTGCTTTATGTTTGTGTGTGTGTGTGTGTCCTCAGAGTCCAGAGGTCAGATCACAGTGACTCAGTCTGCAGCAGTGAGCTCTGCTCCGGGAGGCTCCGTCACCATCAGCTGTAAGACCAGTCCCAAGGTTTATGGTGGGAACTTTTTACACTGGTACCAACAGAAGGATGGAGAAGCTCCTAAAATGCTCATTTACTATGCAAGCACTCGAGCATCAGGGATTCCAGATCGTTTTACAGGCAGTGGATCAAACACTGACTTCACTCTGACCATCAGTGGAGTTCAGGCTGAAGATTCAGGAGTTTACTGCTGTCAGAGTCTTCATATCAACAGTCAGTATGTGTTCACACAGTGAAAAAGAGTCGTACAAAAACCTCCCTCAGTCAGACTGAACAGAAACTGAACTGACTGATACACTTCACTGAGGACACACACACACACACACACACACACACACACACACACACAGCTGACTGATGTGTTCATTGTGTCTCCACCAGTTTTCCTCCTGAAGTTCAAACAGTTCACCTCAACAACCTGAAAGTTTCCACAAATGAGGAGAACAGTTCCAGTGAAGAAGCCCAGTCAGACCATCAAAACCACAACAGCAGCAGAGTCAGCTCCACTGATGGAGACACACAAAAGTAAGATTTAAACCAGCTTAGCTCAGTTCCTTTCATGTCGATTGTCAAATGAAGATATCAGATCTAAAAAGCACACAGATTCTTTGTCTGAGGCAATTTGAAGTCCAGTTGTCACTTTAACCAGTGCTATGTTACACTCTAAATCTCCAAATTCAACTACTGTTATGTATCAAGTCACACAACTGATTGGCGACTGCTTTCTCAAGGATTTTAGGGAGAAAGGGAAGGTTAGATAGAGGTCTGTAGTTGGATAAACCTGTGGCTCAAGAGGAGGCTTTTTGAGAAGAGCTTTATTTACGGCCACTTTAAAGGACTGTGCGACATCACCTTTTGATAAAGACACACTGATCACAGTAACGAAGTGCCAATTCATGGAACAGCTGACTGATCACAGGGAGAAAACAAGGCAAAATCTTGAGCAATGAACAAGGCGCTAGGAGAGCTAAACTGTTCTGATTACCAAATCAATGTATCTCTGTAGGACCCAAGGGGCAGACAAATAGTACGGAAACGACAGGAGCCGTTCAATAACACAACGGTTTATTAATAAGAACAAAACAACCACCATGTGAACCAACAAAACACAGTCTCCAAAAAATCCACAAAATCAGCCCGAATCAAGTCGACTACACCGTGTCGAGCAGGTAGGAGCGAAAAGCACAACTAAGACAAGGAAAACCAAAACAAGGAGAACAAATTACGATAACAAGGCAACGAGAACTGAGACACGCTCACAGGCGACTAGATACACAACAAGATATCAGACTCAGAGAGACCAGGAATGGCTGGAAAGTCTAGTTTGAAGCTTGAACAATCTGGCAGCGAGACAATGCTGCCACGCTGCTTAAATGCAGGGAGAAATCAGTGGATGAGCATCAGGTGCGCCGTCAGCCCTCTGCACCGCCGGGCCACACCTCCACTGCAGAAAACAGAAGGACACATAGACAAAGGCCGTCTACAGAAACACTGAACAAAATATCATGAAGCACAGTCTAACGTAAACCTTAACAAGGTTCTGACAACAACAACCTGCTGACGACTGGTGAGGAGAACCGAGTATTTATCCTGTGGCTGGTGATTCATGGATCGGCTGCAGCTGTGGTGGCTGATTGGCGTGAGGATCAGCTGGAGGTGAGCCGTGATTGAGGAGGAACCGCCCAGTCCACACACACACACACACACACACACACACACACACACACACAAACAAGTCTAGACACAAGCAGATTATTTTTTTAATTTTTAAAGATTCATTTGCAGTTTCTAAACAGCATCCTGTGTTTCTTCACTCTACGTGAAGATGATTTGTTCGTCAGTGGTCTCAGCAGTGAGGAGGAAACAGCATGATGTGTTGAGGACAGCTCCAGTTGACTGACTCTGTGTGTTTGCATATGTGTCCTGCCTCTCTGCTGCCAGCCGTTAAGAGGCCAGTGTTGATCAGTGTCTGTCCAGGCCTTTCAGAGCCACCGACACACCGGCAGCACAATCATGAGCTCACTGATTCTACTGCTGGCCACCCTGGGGCTCCTCGTTCAGGGTGAGACTCTCTTCTGAAACCTGGGCTTCAGGATGCCAGAAGCAGGTTCACCACAGTCATGTTCTGCTGTGATGGAGAAACACTGAAACAAGCAGCATTTACCTTCTTCCATCTATTCTCCACGTTAAAGAAATGATACTCTTCTGTTCTGATGGTGATCGTCTTTCTCCAAGCTGGATTTGTCTCAATAACCCTTCTCCTCTTGTTCATGTTTTCCAGGTTCATCAGGACAAATCACCCTGACTCAGTCTCCTGAGTCTCAGTCTGTTGTTCGAGGACAGACTGTCTCCATCAGGTGTAAAACCAGTTCAAGTGTTGGTAGCTATCTCCACTGGTACCTTCAGAAACCTGGAGAAGCTCCTAAACTCCTGATTTATTATGCTACAAGCCTTCAGTCTGGAGTGTCAGATCGTTTCAGTGGAAGTGGATCTGGGACTGACTTCACTCTGACCATCAGTGGAGTTCAGACTGAAGATTCAGGAGTTTACTACTGTCAGCAGGGTCAAAGCTTCCCGTTCACACAGTGAAACAACGTCGTACAAAAACCTCCCTCAGCTGGAGAGGAACTGATCTGAATCAACAGCTGCACTCACACTAAAACTAAAGCTTTTACTAAAAATAAATGTAAATTAAAATCATCTCTCAATATTTTTATATTAAGTAATTGTTTATTCCATGGACTACAATCACATTTCGACACTAAATTTGTAAACAGTACTTTTATCTCTGACCAATTATCACAGACACTCAAGAAGTGATTAATTAATTCTAAAATTTTATCTCAATAACATTTCATTTATGTTGTTAAAATACTAATCACATGACATCTTTACTTAATTTGGTTTATTTCTATTGTCACAAAAATGTATTTTATGATTGAACCAAAAGGATTGATGGAGTGTGTAATTCAGTAACACTTTCAGTCTTTTGTCATCTTTCATTTGTCTTTGTGGTTGTGGATCTTCAGCAGAAGCAGTTTGTAAATAGTTTCAGGGTTAAATTTAAGATGACAATCATTTGGTTTCTCTTTATGCTGATGATACACTGCTATTCATTTCAGATGTAGAAAATATTTTTCATTTCTTTTGTAGTTTTACTTGAAGGTCAGTGCATATTCTTTCGACAAACCTAAACAATGACAATATGACAGTCCTCATCATGAAGACACTTGAGCAACAAGAGATGATTGGATGATTTATGCTTGATATGGTCCTACCATGACTTTTGGTCCAAAGTCACAGAAGCATTTACATCAGTTCTCACAACAAATTATGGACTTAGACTACGACCATCACTGGTTTGTACTCATCAAAAATGTTTTGTGCGAGTTTCTAAACTCCTTTGATATTCAGTGTATATGGATACACATTACATGATCTGACACATTATTTATAAAATCATCAGGGAGAAAATTCAGGTTTGTTTTGGATGAAATAGAATCAATGACACTATTAAAAGAACATTTATGGAAACACTTTGACAATAAAACATTTTCAAACAAGTGATTTGAAGAACACGTCTTTATTATCTGCAAACACTGAAATAATATTGAAACGTTGAAACAAGCTAGTGAATATTTCTATTTGTAAAAATGAAAGACAGAGACAGAGAGTGCAGAGTGAGAGCAGAAGCAGAGTGAAACCAGCAGCACAGTCCCAGTGAGTCAGGTCAGGACTGGGAGCACTGGTCTCTCCTCAGTGTCTCTGAGAGGGGAGTCTGGGAGCCCTGGGTGGCCTCACAGGTCACAGAGCACACCTTCCTCCACTGGTCTGCAGGGAGCCTCAGGGTGCTGCTCCAGCTGTAGAGGCCGTCCTTCTGCAGCACCCCGGGGCTCCTGCTCTCCTCCCAGCTGCTGCTGCTGCTGCTGCTGCCGTCCACCTTCCAGGACAGACTCCAGCCTGAGGGGAAGCCCTTGTTGGCCAGACACATGAGTGTGGCCTTCCCCTGCTCCAGCTCCTCACTGGAGGGGGGCAGCACCGTCAGGGTGGGGGCGACTCGACCCACTGCAGAGACAGAGAACACATGTTGAAGACGCTTCATCTTTGGATGAAACTGGTCTTCAGAGCTTCACTTCCCTCTCCCAGCCCAGTAACCATGGCAGCAGACAGGCATCACTGCTGAACCATGACAACAGTCAGGTTTCAGTGCAAATGATTAACAGTTGCAAATGGCACATAGAGAGCCACTTTGCATCAGCAGCACCATGCTCCAGTGCTCTGGGACACTTTATAGTCCTGAGAGCTGAACGCTGGAGGACTCACAGCTGTCCTTCGTCACAACAGAAGACACAGAAATCCTCCTCATCAACAACATGACTCTGACCTGCGTCCTCATCTGGACTCTCCTCTGCTGCTGCTTCACAGGTAAAGTCCAGAGAGTCAAAGTCCTCTACGAACATCCGTCCGTCTGAAATGAAGACAACAAAACTGTGACGCTGTTTTATGTTTGTGTGTGTGTGTCCTCAGAGTCCAGAGGTCAGATCACAGTGACTCAGTCTGGAGCAGTGAGCTCTGCTCTGGGAGGCTCCGTCACCATCAGCTGTAAGACCAGTCCCAAGGTTTATGGTGGGAACTATTTATCCTGGTACCAACAGAAAGATGGAGAAGCTCCTAAACTGCTCATTTACCTTGCAAGCAATCGAGCATCAGGGATTCCAGCTCGTTTTACAGGCAGTGGATCAAACACTGACTTCACTCTGACCATCAGTGGAGTTCAGGCTGAAGATTCAGGAGTTTACTACTGTCAGAGTCTTCATTACATCAACAGTCAGTGGGTGTTCACACAGTGAAAAAGAGTCGTACAAAAACCTCCCTCAGTCAGACTGAACAGAAACTGAACTGACTGCTGCAGCTGGAAGCTACAGCAGAGACTGATACACTTCACTGAGGACACACACACACACACACACACACACACACAGCTGACTGATGTGTTCATTGTGTCTCCACCAGTTTTCCTCCTGAAGTTCAAACAGTTCACCTCAACAACCTGAAAGTTTCCACAAAAGAAGAGAACAGTTCCAGTGAAGAAGCCCAGTCTGACCATTAAAATCACAACAACAGCAGAGTCAGCTCCACTGATGGAGACACACAAACCAAATTCACAATATATGAACCATCAATGTCCACACATCACACAGAAACCTCAGGACACTGAAGCTCTGCAATACAACAAATCTTTTCTTTGGCAGAACCACTGTCACAAACATCATGTTTTTTCATTAACATCAACATACTGACATTGATCTGACAAGTAAGACTTAAACCAGCTCAGTACAGTTCCTTTAATGCCAATTAAATATTCCAGTTCCTGTCAGAAGATGTGATGGTCAGTGGAGTCGAATGAAGCACTCAGATCTAAAAAGACAAGCACACAAAATCTTTGTCTGAGGCAATCAGATCATCTGTAACTTTGAATAGTGCCTCTCTGTGCTATGATGCACTCTGCAGGACAGGAAAACATTCAGTATGTCAAGAATGTCAGCAATGGTCATTCTATTTAGTGTCTGAGAGTCGAAGTTGCCATAAGAATGAGAACTTTAGTCTTACGTCTGATAACCTGCAGGATGCGTCGTGAAAAGAAAAGAATTACGTATGAACAGAAAATCAGAACGTTCATTGAACAGAGATCATATGTGAGCAGCCACAAGAAAACCAGCAACAAGTCTCCTGGGGGGCATTTTGAGTTATTTACAGAGTCTGAAAGTGTAGTTTCTAAGTTTTCCAACGATGTCTAACACACGGAAATCTGAAAATATTTGAAGAAGATGTGGCCATTTGAATGTAGGCACTCCTCAAACTAGTTTGAGTTTGGTCCTGCTATCAGTGACATCTGGTATCTGTTAGCCTGCAGGACAGAAATGATTATAGTAGTTTGAACAGTGGTTATCAGATGGAAATTCTTTTGTTACAAAAAGCCCCTGAATAAAAATGAAAAACAAGAAAGGTAATATACTGAAGAGTTAGAAGGAGCAAATGTAGATACTTCTTTCTAAAATTAAATAAAACAAAATCAATTCTGTCACTCTGTGGTGCAGTGGGATGGATCAGTCTGTTGCTGAATGAGCTCCTCATTGTGGAGAGGGTGTGAAGGAGAGACCAATATTTGGTGATATCACACCCGCATCTTCTTCTGCGTACTCTTCTGTGCTGTGACCCTTGGCGCTGGGCATGTGATGTCTTTTGCCTCGTCCGCACAGAAAGGCCTGGTTTTTTCAGAAAGATAGGTCTGCCTGTCAATGTTCAGTCCAGGTGGGGACAGGACAGGAAGACTGTCAACAGGGGGCAGAACTCCTGGATGGTGCAGTAGCTGAAACTGGACAGGCTCTGCATCACTGTGAGTTCTAGCAAGCACCACACCTGCTCTGTTAGCATCGAAGCTGTGACAGAAAACCCTTGTTTCAGATCATGGGTCATGCTAACAGGCACAGTAGCATCAGTCAACACTTTATTCATGCACCCAAAGGTGTGTTATTGACCCACTATTCAAGCACATCATCAGGTTGGTGTATTATTCAAATGAATGGCAGATGCTCACATTACCATATCTAAACCTCCCATTACAGCTCATAATATGATCATCTGATCTAACAGAAGTTTCGATGTGCATATCATTTGCATTTTAAAACGACAATACTGAGCTAGCTACAAACAATGTAAGGTATAGCCATAGCAGCTAGCATGAAAAAACAGTTTGTAATCCCTGTATGTGACTTCGAATGAACACTAACGTGACGTAGGTTGGACGTTAATGAAAACTCACCCCATAAGAGACTGAAAGTATTCCTGCAGACTTCATTGCCACCGATCAAATAAGAGGTTCGGGGGTGCTTTCTTTTCGTTGGGGGCTTCTTGGTGGATGTAGTCATCTAAGAAGTAACTACTGTATGTCTGTTCGCCTCAAGGTGTTCAGTTACTCTCATGTCCTGCCACCCTCCTTTGGCAGCTAAAGAATCCATCCGTATGTTGTGTCCCAAGGAGAGAATTCACAGATCATCTCCATTTCTACCACACTACCACATGAAGTGAATGTCACTGTCATGGCTGCCAGGAGTTTCCTCTGAGTATCTGGCCTCTTAGAATCTAACAAAAATCTACTGAATCCTTTCTAGTACTCTCAAATCCAGTTGTCAACTGACTCAAGTTGCTTTTAATTTATACTTTGTCTCAACATTGTGGATATCTCATCTATTTGCTGAGTTTGTTGCTGTAGCTCAAGTTGATGGGCTTTTGGGCCTACTAAGCCTCTAACTACCAGATCTGTCACCATCAACATTTTCAACTTTCATCAACCTCCAGTACATCCTGGTAAGATACATCATGCCTCCTAAAAATGCTAAAACATCCCCTTGTGAAGAGGATGCTGTGGTCACAATGAGTGTACTCTCCCAGTTAATGGAGCAGCAGAGAGCACCAGATCTATAAGGATATGCTACTGCAGCAGTAGGACAACTTCAAATGTTTCATTCAGCTGATCATGGATGGAACTGACAAAAGATTGGATGGCGTTATCAGAGATGTACAGGAGCTGAAGACCAGCTTGGAATTTACCCAAGCAAAGTTTGATGAGAATAAGATGGGATGCTCTGAGATTGAGGCAAAGATAAAGGCATTTGAGACAACCATAACTACTTCCAAGCAGGAATTGGATGCAATGTTCACTAAGCTGGACTACATTGAAAACCAGAGCAGGAGAACAAACATTTTAATCAATGGCATTGCTGATGAGAAAGGAGAGAATTGGAGTGAATCAGAGAAAAAGGTGAGACAAATGCTTTCTAAAGACTTGGGCTTAGATGGAACAAATATGGACATTGAGCGTGCCCAGAGGCTTGGTCAGTACCAGGAGGGGGGAAGGCCAAGGAAAATTGTTGTCAAACTTCTTCGCATCAAAGACAGAGAGCTGATTCTTTCTTCTGCCAAGAAATTAAAGGGCACTAAGATCTATATTAACGAAGATTTCTCTGAAACTGTGCAACTGAGGAGGAAAGAGCTGTGGCCGAAGTTGAAAGCTGCTAGAGAGAGAGGAGATAAAGTGAGCTTGAAGTATGATAAACTGATCATCACTCCCAGGGCTGGACAATGTCACTCACTGGCCTAATGAGCTTTAAAGTTCAATTTTATCTTTTTGCGAGTGTAGTGTTTGTGTACATGCATGTGTGTCTGTGTGCTAGACCAATAAGTCTGATGCAGCCTACTTGATCATGACAAAACAACTTATGGTACAACATGTTCAAATAGATTATACATATTTTTATAATATTTGACTTATTTACCATCAACTAAGATGACCAGTATAAATAAACTACCTAAAGGTTTAATCCTTGCACATATTAATATATGTAGTCTGAGGAATAAAATTCACGACCTTTCTCTATTTTTGCAATTAAACAAAATAGACATACTCATGATTTCTGAAACCCATCTGGACAGCTTCATAGACAATTCAGATGTTGATATAGGAGGGTTTTCAATTTATAGACATGATCGAAACAGGTTTGGAGGTGGCGTGGCCATTTACATACGTGATCATTTTCCTGTGAAACCAAGACACGACCTAATGGTTGAGGATGTTGAAGTGTTATGGTTACAGGTACAACTTCCATATGTAAAACCAATAGTTCTTGGCTGTTGTTATAGGCCACCGAGTGCCAGGATAGAGTATTTAAATAGTTTATGTAATGTGCTGGACAAAGTGACTGAGGAAAACAGAGAGCTGTACTGGCTGGGTGATCTAAATATTGATTGGCTAGCTGATAATTGTCCTCTGAAGAATAAGCTTAAATCTATGACAGACACCTGTGGTTTATCTCAATTAATGTATCAATCCACAAGAATTTCTAGTAATAGTACAGGATCTTTAACATCAAAATGTATTGATCATATTTACACTAATAATCCTGATATGTGCTCAACACCCGTTTCTGTAACAGTTGGCTTTAGTGACCACAACTGCGTTGCTGTCTCCAGGAGAACAAAGCTACCTAGAGCCTGTCCTAAAATCATCATGAAAAGAACTTATAGGGCATTTAATTTTCTAAATGAATTGGATAACATTAAATGGGATTTGGTATGTGCCATTGATGATGTGGATACCTCCCTTAATTTATTCATGGATCATTTTATGAGAGTTGTTAACAATCATGCCCCGTTAAAGAAATTTACAGTTAAAGCCAAAAGTGCTCCTGGGTTGATACTGATTTAAAGAGCTTGATGGCTCAAAGGGATGAGGCTAAAAAGGTTGCTGTTCTTTCTGGCTCTCTTGAAGACAGAAAACTTTATTGTACTTTAAGGAATCATGTGACCAAGGTGAACAGAGTGAAAAAGAAAAAATATTTTCAAAAGAGAATCTCAGATAGTGGTACAGATAGTAAGAGAATGTGGAATGTACTCAACGAAATCATGGGGAAAAAATCGACATGTACTTCTTTTGTTGAATTGAATGGAGTTTATTTGACTAAGCCAACACAGATCGCAAATTATTTCAATGATTATTTTGTTAATAAGGTTTCTAAACTTAGAGAGAAAATGGATTGTACTGTTGGTTCCAACTCCGATGAGCTGATAAAAAAATTTATAATGAAGGATAAACAGTGTCATTTTGAATTTCATCGGGTTAATGTTGTGCAGGTGGAAATGTTGCTGAGATCTTTGACTGTTGGTGGGTCTGCTGGTACAGACAATTTGGATAGTAGGCTGTTGAAATTATCAGCTGTGCATATTTCTAAACCAATCTGTCACATATTCAACAGATGTCTGATGAGTGGTGTGTGTCCAAAACTTTGGAAGGAGGGCAAGATCATTCCTTTACCCAAAGATACAAAATCAACTTTCTGTGGTCCGAATAGTAGGCCTATTAGCATTTTGCCTATTCTGACTAAATTATTGGAAAAGATTGTATTTGAGCAAGTGCAAGATTACTTTTCTCACAATGATTTAACTACAATGTTCCAACACGCTTATAGGTCTGGTCATTCCACCTGCACTGCAATGACACAAATGTCAGATAGCTGGTTAACATCAATTGATGATTCGATGCTAGTGGGTACAATATTACTTGACTTCAGTGCTGCCTTTGATGTGATTTCCAAACTTATTAGTTATGGTTTTACTTCCTCTGCAATCAAGTGGTTTACAAGCTATCTGTCTGAGTGTTAGGTGTACGAACACCCTGAGACCAGAGGAAGGCGAACTCAAAGTGAAGGCTACAGGGATCACACAGGGCACAGGCAGGCAGAAACAAAAAGGGTTTATTAACTAAGGGTGTCCACCAAAACGGGAAAACAAAAGGCGAGAGCACAAAAACCACTCTGTACAGTTCAACTAAGGGTGTCCACAAAAACGGGAGCAACACAAAGCGAGAGCAAAAACACGCTCTGAAGAATCTGAGCTCCAACTCCTCTCACAACCGAGGCTGGGCTGAGGGCTATCCACAGGGCGAGACGCTCCTAAAACAAAAAGCAAAGCACAGGTCAGCGGACCGAGAAAGACACAGGGGATCAGAAGACTGGCAGAGGAACACACAATACCACGGAGGTAAGCAGACGATCTGACGACCACTGGAGAGAAGAGCCGGGGTTAAATGCATCCGTTGATTGGAAGGTGATGAGATGCAGGTGTGTGAGAGGAGGCGGGGAGGAGGGGCTGCCGAAACAGGTGCAGCCACTTAACACGGACCTGGACAGACAAGGGAGGACAGACAAGACCACAAGGGGGCAAGGAAACAGGGAAAACACAGGGAAAAAAAAAGGGAAGACAGAGCCCTGCCTGACACTGAGAGGTTGCAAAGAGTTTATTTTAATGGTGCATTATCTTGTAGTAAGTCCCTAGACTGTAGAGTCCCACAAGGAAGCTGCCTCGGACCCCTTTTATTTTCAATTTTTACTAATGACATGCCATATGCACTCAGTAAGGCTACATTGACTATGTTTGCTGATGATTCTACTCTTTATTACGCAGCCCCTACATGCTCAGACCTTAATCAGGTTCTGTCTTGTGAGATCAGCAAATTATATAACTGGATCAAAACAAATAAACTTATTCTAAATATATCAAAAACAATGAGTATAATATTTGGTTCTAAGTATAGATTATCAGATAATCTTAAAATGAATATACAAGTAAATGGTCAAACTATACAGCAAGTAAAAACAGTGAAGCTTCTGGGACTTTGGCTTGATTGCACATTGTCATGGTCTGATCACATCAACAAGGTTGTGGCCAAAATGGGTAGAGCTGTTGCCATAACGCGTAAATGTGCACCGTTTCTCAATTCACAGTTGTTAAGTCGTGTTGTTTGTACATTGGTTTTATGTCATTTAGATTATTGTTCAGTTGTATGGTCTGCTGCATTGAACTGTCTTATAAGTAAATTACAGGTGGCTCAAAACAAGGCTGCAAGACTGGTTCTTGGTTGTTCTTCAAGAACTAGTGTTGCAGAAATGCATGAACGTCTTGCTTGGCTGATGGTCAAGAATAGACTATCTGCTAATATATTAACATATTTTCATAGAATTATTAACACTCAGACTCCTAAATTTCTTTATGATAACATAATTTACTGCTCAAATATGCATTCATATTTCACTAGAGGGGCGAATAGTGGACAGATTACTTTACCCCTACCAAAGTCTGACTCTATGAATAGGACTGTATTCTATAGATCAACTGTGTTTTGGAACAATCTTCCAGTTGTGGTTCATGAAATTAAGGGAAAAATTGGTTTTAAAAAGAAACTAAGAATGTATTTATTCTCAACACCATAATATCTTATTTGATTGAGCGAGGTTTTGTCATGTGATACATGAAGGGATGCTGTTTTTTCTTATTTTAATGTTTTTATTTTAATAAGTACTGTCAGAGTTGTTGTTTTTTTTTTTTTTTTTGATTGAGATCGTTGGTAATTGAGTTTGTAATTATTGTGTTTTCTATGTCTGTGTTTTGAAATTTGTATGTTTTGTCTGGACCCCAGGAAGACTAGCTGTCGTCTTGGCGTTAGCTAATGGGGATCCTTTTAAATAAACAAATAAACAAATTTCTCTGTCTTTACTGCCTTCAAACATTACAGTAGATTTAGCTTCTGATATCTTACGCTCCAGCTCCTCTGCTGCGAGGCCGAGGGATTCTTCGTCGTCTTCATCTTCAGCTAAGGTCAGCTGTAGATTAGGGATGTTCTCCAGTGTAATGCAGTCGCTCTCATCGATTTCTTCAGTTTCATCTTCTAGTTCGGGTTCAGAATCAGAAGTGAGATCAGCGTCGGCATAACCAGGCATTTCCACAAATGAAGAGAACAGTTCCAGTGAAGAAGCCCAGTCAGACCATTAAAACCACAACAGCAGCAGAGTCAGCTCCACGGATGGAGAGACACAATCCAAATTCACAATATATGAAACACCAACGTCCACACATCACACAGAAAGCTCTGCAATACAACAAATCTTGTCTTTGGCAGAACCACTGTCACAAACATCATGTTTTCTGGGCCACAGTTCATACAGTACATGTCACTGAACAAACTGTTGTGTCTTTACAGGTCCAGAAAGTTGGACCTGATCTGCATCAGACTTATGGTAAACCTACCAGAGGCTGACAGGCATGAATTCCCTTCTAAAAAAAAAGAGAGGTCAAATGTGACAGGGAGCCAAGAAAAGCTAGATCTGACCCAAATAGACCCTGATACAGAGATGGCACCAGCACAGGCAGCAGAATGTTGAGCCATCAATTAACAAGCATCCCTGGTCAACAAGAGTCCTGGAGACACCTACTGTAGCAGGAACTACCACTGAGGTGATTTTCAGTCATTTGTCAGTTGTTTTTCTGGCTTTCTGTTTTTTGCACAGGTTTTGTCAACTCGATAGTGTCACAACCTTAAAAGATGCCGTCACAAAACTTCACCGGTTCAAAGCTCAAAATGAAGGATGAGTTTGATGATGGCTGTGGTGCAACACGAGAAAGCACAAAGAGCGTGTGGACGAAGCCATGTTGTTAACATGCATTAATGGTGGCATTTATGGTGGCACGGTGGCACAGTGGCAACACTGTCGCCTCACAGCAAGAAGGTCCCGGGTTCGAATCTCGCTGCGGGCACCGGGTGTGTCCTCCACCATGCTTCGGTGCCTGCTGCTCGAGGAGGGCCTTTCTGTGTGGAGTTTGCATGTTCTCCCCGTGTTCACCTGGGGTATCCTCCGTAAAAATATACCCCCACTAAAAACCCCCCGGGCGCCGGTCTGGCTGCCCACCGCTCCTGGTCTGCCGCGGAGGAGGGACGACCAGGATGGGTCAAAGGCGGAAATCAAATTTCACCTCCGTGTGCCGTGCTGCATGTGTGTGTGACAATAAAGGGGAATGTCTCCCCCCAATTCTTCAATTCTTCTTAATGGGACATGAATTGATAAAGATGGAGAGGGAGAGAGTAGCTCAGTGCATCATGGGATGTTACCTGGCAGTCTAATCCTATAATAGCATAACTAGGGGCCTGTCCAAGACAAGCCTGAGCCGGCCCTAACTGTGAGCTGTATCAGAAAGGAAAATTTTGAGGCTACTCTTAAACGTTGAACAGGTGTCTGCCTTCCAGAAGAAGATGGAAGATGGTTTCACAGGACAGGATATTGACAGTTGAAAGCTCTGGCTCCAGTTATGAAGTTTTATAACTAAGTTCAGCATCAAAGACGATAGCCCAAACAAATGGGTGGACTAGATTGTCTGAATTGGTTTGAAGTTGGACGTCATATAGGTCTTTATGTTCGTCAGACATGCTCGAAGTTTAATAAACTTTGATTGGTTTATTGGTTGCATCTGGCTTCACTGATAAATAAAAATGGGTATCATCTGCTGAGCAAATTAAATTTCTGGAGTCGGTCTTCACAATATTGCCTGAAGGAAGCACACATAAGTTGCACAGTAATGGTCCAAGTACCGTTGTGGTGCACAGAATAATCATCATCAACATGAACAAACTGATATTGATCTGAAAAGTAAGATTTAAACTCGAGCAACGAACAAGGCACTGGGAAAGCTAAACCTTAACAGGTCGTGAGAACAACAATCTGGTGACGACTGGTGAGGAGAACCGGGTATTTACACCATGGCTGGTAATTCATAGATTGGCTGCAGCTGTGGTGGCTGATTGGCGTGAGGATCAGCTGGAGGTGAGCCGTGATTGAGGAGGAACCACACAGTCCACACACACACACACACACACACACACACACACACACACACAAACAAACAAGTGTAGACACAAGCAGATTAATTTTTTAATTTTTTAAGATTCATTTGTAGTTTCTAAACAGCATCCTGTGTTTCTTCACTCTACGTGAAGATGATTTGTTCGTCAGTGGTCGCAGCAGTGAGGAGGAAACAGCATGATGTGTTGAGGACAGCTCCAGTTGACTGACTCTGTGTGTTTGCATATGTGTCCTGCCTCTCTGCTGCCAGCCGTTAAGAGGCCAGTGTTGATCAGTGTCTGTCCAGGCCTTTCAGAGCCACCGACACACCGGCAGCACAATCATGAGCTCACTGATTCTACTGCTGGCCACCCTGGGGCTCCTCGTTCAGGGTGAGACTCTCTTCTGAAACCTGGGCTTCAGGATGCCAGAAGCAGGTTCACCACAGTCATGTTCTGCTGTGATGGAGAAACACTGAAACAAGCAGCATTTACCTTCTTCCATCTATTCTCCACGTTAAAGAAATGATACTCTTCTGTTCTGATGGTGATCGTCTTTCTCCAAGCTGGATTTGTCTCAATAACCCTTCTCCTCTTGTTCATGTTTTCCAGGTTCATCAGGACAAATCACCCTGACTCAGTCTCCTGAGTCTCAGTCTGTTGTTCCAGGACAGACTGTCTCCATCAGATGTAAAACCAGTTCAAGTGTTAGTAGCTATCTCAGCTGGTATCTTCAGAAACCTGGAGAAGCTCCTAAACTCCTGATTTATCGAGCTACAACCCTTCAGTCTGGAGTTTCAGATCGTTTCAGTGGAAGTGGATCAAACACTGACTTCACTCTGACCATCAGTGGAGTTCAGGCTGAAGATTCAGGAGTTTACTACTGTCAGCAGGGTTACAGCTTCCCGTTCACACAGTGAAACAACGTCGTACAAAAACCTCCCTCAGCTGGAGAGGAACTGATCTGAATCAACAGCTGCACTCACACTAAAACTAAAGCTTCTACTAAAAATAAATGATTAATAATAATTAACTTTCAATATTTGTTGATTAAATATACTTTATATCACAAAAGGTTTTGTTTATTTCCTGGAGTACAATGACATTTAGACACTAAATTTGTAAAAATAAGTTTTATCTCTGACTAACTTTCATAGAAACTCCAAAACTCATTAATTAAATTATAAAATCTTATCTCAAAATCATGTCAGTCATGGTGTTAAAATATTAATTACATATATAACACATTTAATTCATTTTAGATATTTTTATTGCAACAAAAATGTATTTTATGATTTAACCAAAGTGATTGATGGAGTGTGTAATTCAGTAACACTTTCAGTCTTCAGTTTTCAGTTTCAGGGTTAAATTTAAGATGACAATCATTGGTGTCTTTTTATGCTGATGATACACTGCTATTCATTTCAGATGTAGAAAATATTTTTCATTTCTTTTGAAGATTAACTTGAAGGTCAGTGCATTTTCTTGAGATACACCTAAACAATGGCAATATGACAGTCCTCATCATGAAGACACTTCAGCAACAAGAGATGATTGGATGATTTATGCTTGATATGGTCCTACCATGACTTTTGGTCCAAAGTCACAGAAGCATTTACATCAACTGTCAACAACAAATTATGGACTTAGACTACGACCATCACTGGTTTGTACTCATCAAAAATGTTTTTTGCGAGTTTCTAAACTCCTTTGATATTCAGTGTATATGGATACACATTACATAATCTGACACATTATTTATAAAATCATCAGGGAGAAAATTCAGGTTTGTTTTTTGGATGAAACAGAATCAGTGACACTATTAAAAGAACATTTACGGAAACACTTTGACAATAAAACATTTTCAAACAAGTGATTTGAAGAACACGTCTTTATTATCTGCAAACACTGAAATAATATTGAAACGTTGAAACAATCTAGTGAATATTTCTATTTGTAAAAATGAAAGACAGAGACAGAGAGTGCAGAGTGAGAGCAGAAGCAGAGTGAAACCAGCAGCACAGTCCCAGTGAGTCAGGTCAGGACTGGGAGCACTGGTCTCTCCTCAGTGTCTCTGAGAGGGGAGTCTGGGAGCCCTGGGTGGCCTCACAGGTCACAGAGCCCACCTTCCTCCACTGGTCTGCAGGGAGCCTCAGGGTGCTGCTCCAGCTGTAGAGGCCGTCCTTCTGCAGCACCCCGGGGCTCCTGCTCTCCTCCCAGCTGCTGCTGCTGCTGCTGCCGTCCACCTTCCAGGACAGACTCCAGCCTGAGGGGAAGCCCTTGTTGGCCAGACACATGAGCGTGGCCTTCCCCTGCTCCAGCTCCTCACTGGAGGGGGGCAGCACCGTCAGGGTGGGACGGACGTCACCTAGGAGACAGCGATCGGTTTAGAGGACAGGGACCACGCAGCTGTCAGTCAAACACTTGGACACCTTTACTGTGTGAGAGTTGATTTTGTCCTTTAAGGAGTTTCTGTCAGATGGTTTTTCTGCTCCACCAGTCACTCACTCACACATTGTTTCACTTCCCGTTAAGAAACCTCTCATGCACATCAGCACAGAAAGAGTCCTCATATGACCTGAAATACATCAAACTGCACTGCAAATAAAACAATCAGATTTACATTAAAAAATACAAAAAGCTCTTTGATGGATTTTAATTTAGACCATTTGAAGAAAACAAGAAGAGTTTGAATATATTTTCAGTCGTCTGTGACTTCGTTCAAAGTCCTGAAACATTTATAGAAAAACATTTACTGTCCAAACTCTCAGAGGTGAATGAGATCCAATGATATTATCAGCCAACAATAACTGACGACCATCAGAGAACTGTCAGCATTATTTCAAAAAGCCATTTTGAGCCGTTTGAGGAGATCAGAGATTTAAAGGCTTTTCAACATTTTTATCTTCATTCACAGGATTCAAAATGATTTTAACTCAAAAACAGTTTAAAATGAGAATCAAAGTCAAAATCTACAAACATTTGAAAAGCACGAGTGTTGTTCTTTCATCGTTCCTACAGTTCAAGCTGTTCACATTTCACAAATGAAAGGTTTAAAGAGAAGTTCAGTGAAGCTGCTTTGAGTTCAGCTTCAAGGTCAAACAGCAGAAACTGACAAAAAATTGAGTCTTAAAGTGATTTTGATCAGTCCAATGGAAAATTTAAGTTACTGCAAATGTTCAGACACATGAATTCAAACTTTATCTGATGAAACGATATTTAATATTTGAGAAGAAACTTACTTCCAATGTCCAGACTGGTTCCTCCACCAAAAGTCCACCACAGTGATACAAACTGACTGAGCCGTCGTACAAAAACCTCTGACTGCAGAGAGACACGGCTCTCTGACTTTGTCTGACAAAACTTCAACTCCAACAACTCAACTTTCAATTTTCATCTAAAGATTTAAATACGTGACTTCTCCTCTGCACCGACTCATTGTACTAATTACATTCATGATTTCATTTCAACACAAAACTGCACTTTGGACTTTCTACAAAACTACTGAGAGAAAATAGAAGCTGTAAAATCATAAACTTCAATTTCTCGAGGAAATTTATGTCCAGGAAAGAAAAAGTTTCAGACAAATTAATAAAATCCATCAAAAACTGAACTTACTTCCAATGTCCAGACTGGTTCCTCCACCGAACGTGTACCACAGTGATACAAACTCGTCCTACAAAAACCTCTGACTGCAGAGAGACACGGCTCTCTGACTCTGAACACAACAAACTCAACGTGAACACTTCCAGTTTTTAACAGAATGAACTATTTCATCTCATATTTAACAAACAGTGAAACAATTGATCAGAATTCATCACATTTATACGTTTATATTTTTACATCTGTCTGAAAGTCAAATTTACATTGTTCTCACATAAATTAAACAAGATGTTCTGACAGAAAATGTATCCAGAGTCCTCAAACCAAATCAACATTTAAATGATCACTGACTGTTCATCAATGTTCTGATAGAGTGATTGATCCATTGATCAGCAGCATCATCATAGTGATCTAAGTCCATGTACGAGTCAGTCAGATCATTGTGTGATGTGTCTGCATTGTGTCTGTCAGGAGGGAGCTCAGGAGGATGAAGCCGAGGAAGGCTACAGGCCCGGATGGCATCAGCTCCAGACTGCTCTGGGACTGTGCAGATCAGCTGTGCGGGGTCATCCTGCACATCTTCAACATGAGTCTCAGTCTGGAGAGAGTTCCAGCCCTGTGGACAACTTCCTGTGTGATTCCAGTCCCAAAGACTGCACATCCCGGAGAGCCCAACCACTTCAGGCCAGTAGCCCTTACTTCCAAACCTGATGAGGACAAATGAGAGGATCACACTGAACCACCTCCATCACCTGGTGAGCAGCGACCTGGACCCCCTACAGTTTGCATATTGTCCAGACATCGATGTGGAGGATGCAGTCATCTACCTGCTCCATCGATGTCTTTCTCACCTGAGCATACTGGGAACATGGGGAGGGTCATGTTTTTTGACCTCAGCACAATCCAACCATCACTCGTCAGAGGGAAGCTGGACGGAGCTGGAGTTGACTGCCACATGGCTGCATGGACCATCGACGACCTCATCAACAGACCACAGTATGTGGCTTCATGACTGTGTGTCCGATGTGGTCGTTTGCAGCACGGGGGCTCCAGAGGGGACAGTGCTCTCTCTTTTCCTCTTCACCCTCTACACATCAGAATTCAGACACATCACCAACAGCTGCCACATCCAGACGTTCTCCGATTATACGGTCATCGTTGGATGCATATCAGAGGGGAACGACCTGGAATAGAGGGAGTTCATAACCAACTTTGTTGACTGGTGTGGACTGAACCACCTGAATACAAACACCAGCAAAACCAAGGAGATGGTGATTGATTTCCGCAGGAAGGTACCAAAGACGACACCGGTGAACATCCAGGTCTTGGACATTGAGATCGTGGGGGATTCCAAATACCTGGGTATTCAACTCTACAACAAACTAGACTGGACAAACAACACAAATGTCCTGTACATGAAGGGCCAAATTCGTCTCCACCTGCTAAGAATACTGAAGTCTTTTGGAGTATGTAGGACACTGTTTTTTCTGACTCGGGTGGTGGTATCTGCAGTTTCCTATGCAGTGGTTTGCTGGGGCTGTGGAAGCTCTCAGAGGAACAGAAAAAGACTGAAAAACTGATCAGGAGAACTGGCTTTGTCCTGGACTGCCCTCTGGACACCATCGAGCAGCTGGGTGAGAGGAGGATGTTAGCCAAGCTGACATCAATCATAGACAACCCATCCCAACCCCTGAATGAGATGGGGGGGGGGGCCCTCAGCAGCACCTTCAGCAGCAGACTGCTGCATTCAGTCTGGAAGAAGGAACGCTACTGCAGGTCCTTCATTCAACTGCAGTCAGACTGTTCAACTCCAGTTTTGTCTAATGCAGCACTGTGCTTACGTTCTCTCTGCCCTGACCTGTTGTTCACTGTGTGATTCTGTTTTCATCATCATGCCATTACATTACATCTCAGGCAATATCTAGTGCAATATTACATTTCTTCTTCAATATTACATTTGTATCTTCTTGTATCAAGTCTATGAACGTACATATTTGTATTCTATATACTCCTACATATTTTTAACCAATGTGCAATAGTGAAAAACACTGTACTCCCTTGTATACAATGTGTATATAAAGAATTCAGATTTTCTAAAATTTTCTATATTTAAATTTATTCCTTTCTATGTTTTGTACTTTTGACACTACTGCTGCTGCCTGCAACACCCAAATTTCCTCGTTGGAGGACTAATAAAGTGCAATCCTTCCTAATCTTATCATTTCCATAGAGAGCCACTTTGCATCAGCAGCACCATGCTCCAGTGCTCTGGGACACTTTATAGTCCTGAGAGCTGAACGCTGGAGGACTGACAGCTGTCCTTCATCACAACAGAAGACACAGAAACCCTCCTCATCAAAAACATGACTCTGACCTGCGTCCTCATCTGGACTCTCCTCTGCTGCTGCTTCACAGGTAAAGTCCAGAGACTCAAAGTCCTCTACGAACATCCGTCCGTCTGAAATGAAGACAACAAAATCGTGACGCTGCTTTATGTTTGTGTGTGTGTGTGTCCTCAGAGTCCAGAGGTCAGGTCACAGTGACTCAGTCTGGAGCAGTGAGCTCTGCTCCGGGAGGCTCCGTCACCATCAGCTGTAAGACCAGTCCCACGGTTTATAATGGGAACTATTTATCCTGGTACCAACAGAAAGATGGAGACTCTCCTAAACTGCTCATTTATGCTGCAAGCACTCAAGCATCAGGGATTCCAGATCGTTTTACAGGCAGTGGATCAAACACTGACTTCACTCTGACCATCAGTGGAGTTCAGGCTGAAGATTCAGGAGTTTACTACTGTCAGAGTTATC
This sequence comes from Chaetodon auriga, assembly GCF_051107435.1. Classification (NCBI taxonomy): domain Eukaryota; kingdom Metazoa; phylum Chordata; class Actinopteri; order Chaetodontiformes; family Chaetodontidae; genus Chaetodon; species Chaetodon auriga. The sequence goes on along the minus strand of NC_135090.1, from coordinate 23,557,265 downwards.
ATTACATCAACAGTCAGTATGTGTTCACACAGTGAAAAAGAGTCGTACAAAAACCTCCCTCAGTCAGACTGAACAGAAACTGAACTGACTGCTGCAGCTGGAAGCTACAGCAGAGACTGACACACTTCACTGAGGACACACACACACACACACACACACAAACAAACACACACACACACACACACACACACACACACACAATTTCATCAAGTGAATGAAATATTTCAGCTTTGATTTTGTATAAAAACAAGTTCAATGACAATAAAAATCTCAGTGTAAATCAAATGACTTCCTCCATCACAGCTTCTCACCATCCATTCATATCTCATTATAGGAAAAGTCTTGGTCATGACCTTTGACCTCACTTTCAGACTGGATCACAGCTATCTCAACGACTTCTTGTTAAAAGAACATGAAGGCACAGATCAGCTTCAGAAAACATCATGATGAACGGTGACCCAAACAAAACCTGAACATCCCTCAAACCAAACAAAACACTGTTTTAAACATGTGAACTTAAATTAAGGATCGATATGAAAGGGAATCATGACAAGACAACAAACACAAGTGACCTCCCTGATGTCATCAGATCTACATATATACAGTGTTTATACCTAAAGCTGCATATATACATGTGGATAGAACATCTGTAAGAACACATGCAGCATGAAGACCTTCAGAAAACTCACATTACTGCTCACAGCTGTCACTACATGAACTTGAGACAAAGACATCTGTCCAACTGTCACTGATGAAGACTTCCAGCTTCTCTGACTCTGCTCACATGTCCAAGACCTTCCATGAGCATGGTATCTGAGACGCTCAGCCTCAGCATCCCCTCATCCCTCATCACTACTGAACGTATCTGCAAGTGACAAACACCTGAACGTGTTCAACCTGCATCAATATTAATAAGACTAATCACTGTGAAAACAAATATCCTCCACATGTTGTAAATAAGTAGTTGAGTGGTCTCAGCAGTGAGGAGGAAACAGCATGATGTGTTGAGGACAGCTCCAGTTGACTGACTCTGTGTGTTTGCATATGTGTCCTGCCTCTCTGCTGCCAGCCGTTAAGAGGCCAGTGTTGATCAGTGTCTGTCCAGGCCTTTCAGAGCCACCGACACACCGGCAGCACAATCATGAGCTCACTGATTCTACTGCTGGCCACCCTGGGGCTCCTCGTTCAGGGTGAGACTCTCTTCTGAAACCTGGGCTTCAGGATGCCAGAAGCAGGTTCACCACAGTCATGTTCTGCTGTGATGGAGAAACACTGAAACAAGCAGCATTTACCTTCTTCCATCTATTCTCCACGTTAAAGAAATGATACTCTTCTGTTCTGATGGTGATCGTCTTTCTCCAAGCTGGATTTGTCTCAATAACCCTTCTCCTCTTGTTCATGTTTTCCAGGTTCATCAGGACAAATCACCCTGACTCAGTCTCCTGAGTCTCAGTCTGTTGTTCCAGGACAGACTGTCTCCATCAGATGTAAAACCAGTTCAAGTGTTAGTAGCTATCTCAGCTGGTATCTTCAGAAACCTGGAGAAGCTCCTAAACTCCTGATTTATCGAGCTACAACCCTTCAGTCTGGAGTTTCAGGTCGTTTCAGTGGAAGTGGATCTGGGACTGACTTCACTCTGACCATCAGTGGAGTTCAGGCTGAAGATTCAGGAGTTTACTACTGTCAGCAGGGTAACAGCCTCCCGTTCACACAGTGATACAACGTCGTACAAAAACCTCCCTCAGCTGGAGAGGAACTGATCTGAATCAACAGCTGCACTCACACTAAAACTAAAGCTTTTACCCAAAATTAATGGTTCATAATAATTAACTTTCAATATTTTAAATTAAATATACTTTATATCACAAAAGATTTTGTCTATTTCCTGAAGTACAATGACATTTAGGCACTAAATTTGTGAACATAAATTTTATAACATCTTTCAGAAAAAACTCAAAAACTCATTAAGAAAATTACAGAAATTTATCTCAAAACATTTCATTCATGTTGTTAAAATACTAATCACATATATAACATATTTTATTCATTTTGTATATTTTTATTGCGACAACATATTTCATGATTGAACCAAAAGGATTGATGGAGTGTGTAATTCAGTAACACTTTCAGTCTTTTGTTATCTTTCATTTGTCTTTGTGGTTGTGGATCTTCAGCAGAAGCAGTTTGTAAATAGTTTCAGGGTTAAATTTAAGATGACAATCATTTGGTGTCTCTCTATGCTGATGATACACTGCTATTCATTTCAGATTAAGAAAATATCTTTCATTTCTTTTGAAGATTAACTTGAAGGTCAGTGCATATTCTTGAGATACACCTAAACAATGACAATATGACAGTCCTCATCATGAAGACACTTCAGCAACAAGAGATGATTGGATGATTTATGCTTGATATGGTCCTACCATGACTTTTGGTCCAAAGTCACAGAAGCATTTACATCAACTGTCAACAACAAATTATGGACTTAGACTACGACCATCACTGGTTTGTACTCATCAAAAATGTTTCGTCTGAGTTTCTAAACTCCTTTGATATTCAGTGTATATGGATACACATTACATGATCTGACACATTATAAAATCATCAGGGAGAAAATTTAGGTTTGTTTTTTGGATGAAACAGAATCAATGACACTATTAAAAGAACATTTACGGAAACACTTTGACAATAAAACATTTTCAAACAAGTGATTTGAAGAACACGTCTTTATTATCTGCAAACACTGAAATAATATTGAAACGTTGAAACAATCTAGTGAATATTTCTATTTGTAAAAATGAAAGACAGAGACAGAGAGTGCAGAGTGAGAGCAGAAGCAGAGTGAAACCAGCAGCACAGTCCCAGTGAGTCAGGTCAGGACTGGGAGCACTGGTCTCTCCTCAGTGTCTCTGAGAGGGGAGTCTGGGAGCCCTGGGTGGCCTCACAGGTCACAGAGCCCACCTTCCTCCACTGGTCTGCAGGGAGCCTCAGGGTGCTGCTCCAGCTGTAGAGGCCGTCCTTCTGCAGCACCCCGGGGCTCCTGCTCTCCTCCCAGCTGCTGCTGCTGCTGCTGCCGTCCACCTTCCAGGACAGACTCCAGCCTGAGGGGAAGCCCTTGTTGGCCAGACACATGAGCGTGGCCTTCCCCTGCTCCAGCTCCTCACTGGAGGGGGGCAGCACCGTCAGGGTGGGACGGACATCACCTAGGAGACAGCGATCGGTTTAGAGGACAGGGACCACGCAGCTGTCAGTCAAACACTTGGACACCTTTACTGTGTGAGAGTTGATTTTGTCCTTTAAGGAGTTTCTGTCAGATGGTTTTTCTGCTCCACCAGTCACTCACTCACACATTGTTTCACTTCCCGTTAAGAAACCTCTCATGCACATCAGCACAGAAAGAGTCCTCATATGACCTGAAATACATCAAACTGCACTGCAAATAAAACAATCAGATTTACATTAAAAAATACAAAAAGCTCTTTGATGGATTTTAATTTAGACCATTTGAAGAAAACAAGAAAACAGAGTTTGAATATATTTTCAGTCGTCTGTGACTTCGTTCAAAGTCCTGAAACATTTATACAAAAACATTTACTGTCCGAACTCTCAGAGGTGAATGAGGTCCAACGATATTATCAGCCAACAATAACTGACGACCAAAAGCCATTTTGAGCCGTTTGAAGAGATCAGAGATTTAAAGGCTTTTCAACATTTTTATCTTCATTCACAGGATTCAAAATGATTTTAACTCAAATTAAAAACGGTTTAAAATGAGAATCAAAGTCAAAATCTACAAACATTTGAAAAGCACGAGTGTTGTTCTTTCATCGTTCCTACAGTTCAAGCTGTTCACATTTCACAAATGAAAGGTTTAAAGAGAAGTTCAGTGAAGCTGCTTTGAGTTCAGCTTCAAGGTCAAACAGCAGAAACTGGCGAAAAAATTTGAGTCTTTAAAGTGATTTTGATCAGTCCAATGGAAAATTTAAGCTACTGCAAATGTTCAGACACATGAATTCAAACTTTATCTGATGAAACGATATTTAATATTTGAGAAGAAACTTACTTCCAATGTCCAGACTGGTTCCTCCACCAAAAGTCAACCACAGTGATACAAACTGACTGAGTCGTCGTACAAAAACCTCTGACTGCAGAGAGACACGGCTCTCTGACATTGTCTGACAAAACTTCAACTCCAACAACTCAACTTTCAACTTTCATCTAAAGATTTAGATGCGTGACTTCTCCTCTGCACCGACTCATTGTACTAATTACATTCATGATTTCATTTCAACACAAAACTGCACTTTGGACTTTCTACAAAACTACTGAGAGAAAATAGAAGCTGTAAAATCACAAACTTCAATTTCTAGAGGAAATTTATGTCCAGGAAAGAAAAAGTTTCAGACAAATTAATAAAATCCATCAAAAACTGAACTTACTTCCAATGTCCAGACTGGTTCCTCCACCAAAAGTCAACCACAGTGATACAAACTGACTGAGTCGTCGTACAAAAACCTCTGACTGCAGAGAGACACGGCTCTCTGACTCTGAACACAACAAACTCAACGTGAACACTTCCAGTTTTTAACAGAATGAACTATTTCATCTCATATTTATGAAACAGTGAAACAATTAATCAGAATTCATCACATTTATACGTTTATATTTTTACATCTGTCTGAAAGTCAAGTTCACGTTGTTCTCACATAAATTAAACAAGATGTTCTGACAGAAAATGTATCCAGAGTCCTCAAACCAAATCAACATTTAAATGATCACTGACTGTTCATCAATGTTCTGATAGAGTGATTGATCCATTGATCAGCAGCATCACCATAGTGATCTAAGTCCATGTACGAGTCAGTCAGATCATTGTGTGATGTGTCTGCATTGTGTCTGTAAGGGGGGAGCTCAGGAGGATGAAGCCGAGGAAGGCTACAGGCCCGGATGGCATCAGCTCCAGACTGCTCTGGGACTGTGCAGATCAGCTGTGCGGGGTCATCCTGCACATCTTCAACATGAGTCTCAGTCTGGAGAGAGTTCCAGCCCTGTGGACAACTTCCTGTGTGATTCCAGTCCCAAAGACTGCACATCCCGGAGAGCCCAACCACTTCAGGCCAGTAGCCCTTACTTCCAAACCTGATGAGGACAAATGAGAGGATCACACTGAACCATCTCCATCACCTGGTGAGCAGCGACCTGGACCCCCTACAGTTTGCATATTGTCCAGGCATCGATGTGGACGATGCAGTCATCTACCTGCTCCATCGATGTCTTTCTCATCTGGAGCATACTGGGAACATGGGGAGGGTCATGTTTTTTGACTTCTGCAGCGCTTTCAACACAATCCAACCATCACTCGTCAGAGGGAAGCTGGACGGAGCTGGAGTTGACTGCCACATGGCTGCATGGACCATCGACGACCTCATCAACAGACCACAGTATGTGGCTTCACGACTGTGTGTCCGATGTGGTCGTTTGCAGCACGTGGACTCCAGAGGGGACAGTGCTCTCTCTTTTCCTCTTCACCTTCTACACATCAGAATTCAGACACATCACCAACAGCTGCCACATCCAGACGTTCTCCGATTATACCGTCATCGTTGGATGCATATCAGAGGGGAACGACCTGGAATAGAGGGAGTTCATAACCAACTTTGTTGACTGGTGTGGACTGAACCACCTGAATACAAACACCAGCAAAACCAAGGAGATGGTGATTGATTTCCGCAGGAAGGTACCAAAGATGACACCGGTGAACATCCAGGTCTTGGACATTGAGATCGTGGGGGATTCCAAATACCTGGGTATTCAACTCTACAACAAACTAGACTGGACAAACAACACAAATGTCCTGTACATGAAGGGCCAAATTCGTCTCCACCTGCTAAGAATACTGAAGTCTTTTGGAGTATGTAGGACACTGTTTTTTCTGACTCGGGTGGTGGCATCTGCAGTTTCCTATGCAGTGGTTTGCTGGGGCTGTGGAAGCTCTCAGAGGAACAGAAAAAGACTGAACAAACTGATCAGGAGAACTGGCTTTGTCCTGGACTGCCCTCTGGACACCATCGAGCAGCTGGGTGAGAGGAGGATGTTAGCCAAGCTGACATCAATCATAGACAACCCAACCCAACCCCTGAATGAGATGGGGGGGGGGGGGCCCTCAGCAGCACCTTCAGCAGCAGACTGCTGCATTCAGTCTGGAAGAAGGAACGCTACTGCAGGTCCTTCATTCAACTGCAGTCAGACTGTTCAACTCCAGTTTTGTCTCATGCAGCACTGTGCTTACGTTCTCTCTGCCCTGACCTGTTGTTCACTGTGTGATTCTGTTTTCATCATCATGCCATTACATTACATCTCAGGCAATATCTAGTGCAATATTACATTTCTTCTTCAATATTACATTTGTATCTTCTTGTATCAAGTCTATGAACGTACATATTTGTATTCTATATACTCCTACATATTTTTAACCAATGTGCAATAGTGAAAAACACTGTACTCCCTTGTATACAATGTGTATATAAAGAGTTCAGATTTTTTAAAATTTTCTATTTTTTAGTTTTTTCCTTTCTATGTGTTTTGTACTTTTGATACTACTGCTGCTGCCTGCAACACCCAAATTTCCCCTTCGGAGGACTAATAAAGTGCAATCCTACCTAATCTTATCATTTCCATAGAGAGCCACTTTGCATCAGCAGCACCATGCTCCAGTGCTCTGGGACAGTTTATAGTCCTGAGAGCTGAACACTGGAGGACTGACAGCTGTCCTTCATCAGAGCAGAAGACACAGAAACCCTCCTCATCAAAAACATGACTCTGACCTGCGTCCTCATCTGGACTCTCCTCTGCTGCTGCTTCACAGGTAAAGTCCAGAGACTCAAAGTCCTCTACGAACATCCGTCCGTCTGAAATGAAGACAACAAAACCGTGACGCTGCTTTATGTTTGTGTGTGTGTGTCCTCAGAGTCCAGAGGTCAGATCACAGTGACTCAGTCTGGAGCAGTGAGCTCTGCTCTGGGAGGCTCCGTCACCATCAGCTGTAAGACCAGTCCCACGGTTCATGGTGGAAGCTATTTATCCTGGTACCAACAGAAAGATGGAGAAGCTCCTAAACTGCTCATTTACCTTGCAAGCACTCGAGCATCAGGGATTCCAGATCGTTTTACAGGCAGTGGATCAAACACTGACTTCACTCTGACCATCAGTGGAGTTCAGGCTGAAGATTCAGGAGTTTACTACTGTCAGAGTTTTCATTACATCAACAGTCAGTGGGTGTTCACACAGTGAAAAAGAGTCGTACAAAAACCTCCCTCAGTCAGACTGAACAGAAACTGAACTGACTGACACACTTCACTGAGGACACCCCCCCCCCCCCCCCCCCCACACACACACACACACACAGCTGACTGATGTGTTCATTGTGTCTCCACCAGTTTTCCTCCTGAAGTTCAAACAGTTCACCTCAACAACCTGAAAGTTGCCACAAATGAAGAGAACAGCTCCAGTGAAGAAGCCCAGTCAGACCATTAAAATCACAACAGCAGCAGAGTCAGCTCCACTGATGGAGAGACACAACCCAAATTCACAATATATGAAACATCAATGTCCACACATCACACAGAAAGCTCTGCAATGCAACAAATCTTGTCTTTGGCAGAACCACTGTCACAAACATCATGTTTTCTGGGCCACAGTTCATACAGTACATGTCACCGAACAAACTGTTGTGTCTTTACAGGTCCAGAAAGTCGGACCTGATCTGCATCAGACTTGTGGTAAACCTACCAGAGGCTGACAGGCATGAATTCCCTTCTAAAAAAAAAGAGAGGTCAAATCTGACAGGGAGCCGAGAAAAGCTAGATCTGACCCGAATAGACCCTGATACAGAGATGACACCAGCACAGGCAGCAGAATGATGAGCCATCAATTAACAAGCATCCCTGGTCAACAAGAGTCCTGGAGACACCTACTGTAGCAGGAACTACCACTGAGGTGATTTTCAGTCATTTGTCAGGTGTTTTTCTGGCTTTCTGTTTTTTGCACAGGTTTTGTCAACTCGATAGTGTCACAACCTTAAAAGATGCCGTCACAAAACTTCACAGGTTCATAGTTGAGCTCAAAATGAAGGTTGAGTTTGACGATGGCTGTGGTGCAACACGAGAAAGCACAAAGAGTGTGTGGAAGAAGCCATGTTGTTAACATGCATTAATGGGACATGAATCCATAAAGATGGAGAGGGAGAGAGTAGCTCAGTGCATCATGGCATGTTACCTGGCAATCTAATCCTATAATAGCATAACTAGGGGCCTGTCCAATGCCAGCCTGAGCCGGCCCTCATAGTAAGCTGTATCAGAAAGGAAAATTTTAAGGCTACTCTGAAACGTTGAACAGGTGTCTGCCTTCCAGACCGAGCCTGGAAGATGGTTTCACAGGACAGGACCTTGACAGCTGAAAGCTCTGGCACCAGTTATGAAGTTTTATAACTAAGTTCAGCATCAGAGACCATGGCCCAAACAACTGGGTGGACTAGATTGTCTGAATTGGTTTGAAAGTTGCACGTCGTATAGGTCTTTATGTTCGTCAGACATGCTCGAAGTATAATAACAAGTACATTAATTTTTTAAGATTCATTTGCAGTTTCTAAACAGCATCCTGTGTTTCTTTAACCCTACGTGAAGATGATTTGTTCATCAGTGGTCTCAGTAGTGAGGAGGAAACAGCATGATGTGTTGAGGACAGCTCCAGTTGACTGACTCTGTGTGTTTGCATATGTGTCCTGCCTCTCTGCTGCCAGCTGTTAAGAGGCCAGTGTTGATCAGTGTCTGTCCAGGCCTTTCAGAGCCACCGACACACCGGCAGCACAATCATGAGCTCACTGATTCTACTGCTGGCCACCCTGGGGCTCCTCGTTCAGGGTGAGACTCTCTTCTGAAACCTGGGCTTCAGGATGCCAGAAGCAGGTTCACCACAGTCATGTTCTGCTGTGATGGAGAAACACTGAAACAAGCAGCATTTACCTTCTTCCATCTATTCTCCACGTTAAAGAAATGATACTCTTCTGTTCTGATGGTGATCGTCTTTCTCCAAGCTGGATTTGTCTCAATAACCCTTCTCCTCTTGTTCATGTTTTCCAGGTTCATCAGGACAAATCACCGTGACTCAGTCTCCTGAGTCTCAGTCTGTTGTTCCAGGACAGACTGTCTCCATCAGATGTAAAACCAGTTCAGATGTTAGAAGCTATCTCAACTGGTATCTTCAGAAACCTGGAGAAGCTCCTAAACTCCTGATTTATACAGCTTCAAACCTTCAGTCTGGAGTTTCAGATCGTTTCAGTGGAAGTGGATCTGGGACTGACTTCACTCTGACCATCAGTGGAGTTCAGGCTGAAGATTCAGGAGTTTACTACTGTCAGCAGGGTTACAGCTCGTTCACACAGTGATACAACGTCGTACAAAAACCTCCCTCAGCTGGAGAGGAACTGATCTGAATCAACAGCTGCACTCACACTAAAACTAAAGCTTCTACTCAAAATTAATGATTCATTATAATTAACTTTCGATATTACTTCATTCAACATACTTTACATAAGAAAAAGTTAAATTTATTTCCTGGACTATAATCACACATGGACACTGAATTTCCAATCCAATCCATTTTATTTATAAAGCACAATTTTAAATAAACACAAAGGTTTCCAAAGTGCTGTACAGTAAAACAAACACAATAAAACAAAATAAATAAAAGATTAAAAAGATAAGAACATAAAATGATAAAATATCTGTCCACATAAAATCAACAACCTAAGTGCTGTGAAAAGCCAATTTGTGAATATAAATTTTACAACATCTTTCATAAAAACTCCAAAACTCATTAAGAAAATTAGAAAAATTTATCTCAAAAACATTTCAGTCATGGTGTTAAAATATTCATCACATATATATATGTATAAATTAGAAACAACATCATTATATATACAAAAGAGTGAGAATTTTAAATAGAAATAAAAAGAAAGAAATTGTCAAAAATTTTAAGAAATTGTAGATTAGTAGTAGTAGATAGTATTTACAGACTGTTATGTACATGTTTTATTGCACAGCTTATTGCACTGATTACTTGGGGCAGTTTTATTGTACAGAAGACTGTGCATATTTGTCTACAGTCCCTCAAGTTTTATTGATGTTAACTCACATTAGTGAAATACACATGGTGAAACCATTTCAATGAAAAGTTTAAAAACTATGTTTGATCACAAATATCTGAACTTGCAGAGGATCCATCTGTTCATGTGTTGTTCATTACTGAAAAAAACACTGAAATTATCCCGATGATCTGAATTCAAAAATAAAAATAAAGATTTTCCGTATTAGAAAAGAGCGGGGCATCATCTGCATATTGTGATATGACATGATTCTGATTTGAGATTTTAAAATGAACGTTTAAATCATACAGTCCAGCTGAAATAAGGAGTGAATCATATGAAATAAAAGGAAATGTAGAATAAAATACTCAATTAGAGGCAGTACACATACAGCACCCACAACTAGTGTTGTACTTGAAATAATACTGCAATCCTACCTAATCTTATCATTTCCATAGAGAGCCACTTTGCATCAGCAGCACCATGCTCCAGTGCTCTGGGACACTTTATAGTCCCTAGAGCTGAACGCTGGAGGACTGACAGCTGTCCTTCATCACAACAGAAGACACAGAAACCCTCCTCATCAAAAACATGACTCTGATCTACGTCCTCATCTGGACTCTCATCTGCTGCTGCTTCACAGGTAAAGTCCAGAGAGTCAAAGTCCTCTACGAACATCCGTCCGTCTGAAATGAAGACAACAAAACCGTGACGCTGCTTTCTGTTTGTGTGTGTGTGTCCTCAGAGTCCAGAGGTCAGATCACAGTGACTCAGTCTGCAGCAGTGAGCTCTGCTCCGGGAGGCTCCGTCACCATCAGCTGTAAGAGCAGTCCCAAGGTTTATGGTGGAAACCATTTATCCTGGTACCAACAGAAAGATGGAGAAGCTCCTAAACTGCTCATTTATGCTGCAAACAGTCGAGCATCAGGGATTCCAGATCGTTTTACAGGCAGTGGATCAAACACTGACTTCACTCTGACCATCAGTGGAGTTCAGGCTGAAGATTCAGGAGTTTACTACTGTCAGAGTTTTCATGTTATCAACAGTCAGTATGTGTTCACACAGTGAAAAAGAGTCGTACAAAAACCTCCCTCAGTCAGACTGAACAGAAACTGAACTGACTGACACACTTCACTGAGGACACACACACACACACACACACACACACACACACACACACACACACAATTTAATCAAGTGAATGAAATATTTCGAAAAAAAGTTGAAAAAGTTCAATGACAATAAAAATCTCAGTGTAAATCAAATGACTTCCTCCATCACAGTTTCTCACCATCCATTCATATCTCATTATAGGAAAAGTCTTGGTCGTGACCTTTGACCTCACTTTCAGACTGGATCACAGCTATCTCAACGACTTCCTGTTAAAAGAACATGAAGGCACAGATCAGCTTCAGAAAACATCATGATGAACGGTGACCCAAACAAAACCTGAACATCCCTCAAACCAAACAAAACACTGTTTTAAACATGTGAACTTAAATAAAGGATCGATATCAAAGGGAGTCATGACAAGACAACAAACACAAGTGACCTCCCTGATGTCATCAGATCTACATATATACAGTGTTTATACCTAAAGCTGCATATATACATGTGGATAGAACATCTGTAAGAACACATGCAGCATGAAGACCTTCAGAAAACTCACATTACTGCTCACAGCTGTCACTACATGAACTTGAGACAAAGACATCTGTCCAACTGTCACTGATGAAGACTTCCAGCTTCTCTGACTCTGCTCACATGTCCAAGACCTTCCATGAGCATGGTATCTGAGACGCTCAGCCTCAGCATCCCCTCATCCCTCATCACTACTGAAAGTATCTGCAAGTGACAAACACCTGAACGTGTTCAACCTGCATCAATATTAATATGACTAATCACAGTCAAAATAAATATCCTCCACATGTTGTAAATAAGTAGTTGAGTGGTCTCAGCAGTGAGGAGGAAACAGCATGATGTGTTGAGGACAGCTCCAGTTGACTGACTCTGTGTGTTTGCATATGTGTCCTGCCTCTCTGCTGCCAGCCGTTAAGAGGCCAGTGTTGATCAGTGTCTGTCCAGGCCTTTCAGAGCCACCGACACACCGGCAGCACAATCATGAGCTCACTGATTCTACTGCTGGCCACCCTGGGGCTCCTCGTTCAGGGTGAGACTCTCTTCTGAAACCTGGGCTTCAGGATGCCAGAAGCAGGTTCACCACAGTCATGTTCTGCTGTGATGGAGAAACACTGAAACAAGCAGCATTTACCTTCTTCCATCTATTCTCCACGTTAAAGAAATGATACTCTTCTGTTCTGATGGTGATCGTCTTTCTCCAAGCTGGATTTGTCTCAATAACCCTTCTCCTCTTGTTCATGTTTTCCAGGTTCATCAGGACAAATCACCCTGACTCAGTCTCCTGAGTCTCAGTCTGTTGTTCCAGGACAGACTGTCTCCATCAGATGTAAAACCAGTTCAAGTGTTAGTAACGTTCTCAGCTGGTACCTTCAGAAACCTGGAGAAGCTCCTAAACTCCTGATTTATTATGCTACAAACCTTCAGTCTGGAGTTTCAGATCGTTTCAGTGGAAGTCGATCTGGGACTGACTTCACTCTGACCATCAGTGGAGTTCAGACTGAAGATTCAGGAGTTTACTACTGTCAGCAGAGTAACAGCTTCCCGTTCACACAGTGATACAACGTCGTACAAAAACCTCCCTCAGCTGGAGAGGAACTGATCTGAATCAACAGCTGCACTCACACTAAAACTAAAGCTTTTACTAAAAATAAATGATTAATAATAATTAACTTTCAATATTTGTTGATTAAATATACTTTATATCACGAAAGGTTTTGTTTATTTCCTGAAGTACAATGACATTTAGACACTAAATTTATAAAAAAAAAAAAAAAAAAAAAGTTTTATCTCTGACCAACTTTCATAGAAACTCAAAAAGTCATTATTTAAATTATAAAATCTTATCTCAGAATCATTTCAGTCATGGTGTTAAAATATTAATCACCTATATAACACATTTTTTTCATTTTATATATTTTTATTATAACAAAAATATCTTTTATGATTGAACCAAAAGGTTTGATGGAGTGTGTAATTCAGTAACACTTTCAGTCTTTTGTCATCTTTCATTTGTCTTTGTGGTTGTGGATCTTCAGCAGAAGCAGTTTGTAAATAGTTTCACGCTTAAATTTAAGATCACAATCGTTTGGTGTCTCTTTATGCTGATGATACACTGCTATTCATTTCAGATGTAGAAATTTTTTTCATTTCTTTTGAAGATTAACTTGAAGGTCAGATGAAACAGAATCAATGACACTATTAAAAGAACATTTATGGAGACACTTTGACAATAAAACATTTTCAAACAAGTGATTTGAAGAACACGTCTTTATTATCTGCCAACACTGAAATAATATTGAAACGTTGAAACAATCTAGTGAATATTTCTATTTGTAAAAATGAAAGACAGAGACAGAGAGTGCAGAGTGAGAGCAGAAGCAGAGTGAAACCAGCAGCACAGTCCCAGTGAGTCAGGTCAGGACTGGGAGCACTGGTCTCTCCTCAGTGTCTCTGAGAGGGGAGTCTGGGAGCCCTGGGTGGCCTCACAGGCAGGGTTCTAAATTAACACCCGCCAACCCGCCAAATGCGGGTTAAAATTCATATTGGCAGGTGTAAATAAAAACTTACTAGCCAATTTGGCCGGTAATGCATTAGGCAATCATGTCAGTCAGAGCGCTCTACAGTTCTTGGTCATTTGTCCCCCGGACAGTCCGTCCTACATTTCCCATGAACACTGTCGTAATGCTACGTGATGACGTACAAGACGCCCATTGGCTGTGTGCAGGCACACTACAGTCTGTAGTGCAACCGGCGCGAGAAACCACGGAAACGCAAACACAAAGAAGAAGAAGAAGAATGAACGGCGGCGTATAAACTGTAAAAAAGGAGCGTGAGCTAGCTAAAAGTAAAAAGTAAAGTTAGACTAAATGCTGCGGTGGTTGGGACAGACGTCTGGGGGGAGAAGAGGAAGGAGGCAGGGGATGAGAATGTCGACAAAGCGTGCGAAACGAAGAAAAGAAAGTTTAACGCTAAATGGCTGACAGGTCGTGAATGGCTTGTGTTTGATCACGAAAATGCCGTCATGTTTTGTAAGGACTGCCGCCTGTACACGAAAGAAAAAAACAAGACGAATAATTTTGTGGTGGGGACTAATAATTTTAAAGTGGAGGCAGTAAAGGACCATGAGAGTGCCCGAAGTCATCAGGAGAGCCGAAGGAGTCTGCAGTACTGACTGCTGCACTGTTTGTGTTTTCTAGTTGTACATACATAATTCAGTTTATTACCAATGCAATTTTTTGCAAGTGTTTAAGTCATGGCTGTTACTTATATATATTTCTTATTAAAGAAGGAAAGCAGAAACACTTTAAGTTGAAAGGAAAAATACATTTTATTAGGAATGTAATGATACTAAAAATGTCTTTTAGAAAATAATAAATCTGACAGCATTTTTTGTTTGTATAAATTAAATATTTGCACTTTCTGTTTATATTTTGTTTCATGTGTTGTACTTTCTGTGCATTTTTCATGCCAATAATGTAAATAAAATGATCAAATGCATTCTGTGGCACTCATAATCTCTCTTATTTTCACCGGGAAAAAATTTGGCTAGTGGAAATTCTGATTGGCTGGTAACTTTAGAAGATCACCAGCCACATTGGCTGGTGATCAAAAAAGTTAATTTAGAACCCTGCTCACAGGTCACAGAGCCCACCTTCCTCCACTGGTCTGCAGGGAGCCTCAGGGTGCTGCTCCAGCTGTAGAGGCCACCCTTCTGCAGCACCCCGGGGCTCCTGCTCTCCTCCCAGCTGCTGCTGCTGCTGCCGTCCACCTTCCAGGACAGACTCCAGCCTGAGGGGAAGCCCTTGTTGGCCAGACACATGAGTGTGGCCTTCCCCTGCTCCAGCTCCTCACTGGAGGGGGGCAGCACCGTCAGGGTGGGGGCGACTCGACCCACTGCAGAGACAGAGAGCACATGTTGAAGACGCTCCATCTTTGGATGAAACTGGTCTTCAGAGTTTCACTTCCCTCTCCCAGCCCAGTAACCATGGCAGCAGACAGGCATCACTGCTGAACCATGACAACAGTCAGGTTTCAGTGCAAATGATTAATAGTTACAAATGGCACATAGAGAGCCACTTTGCATCAGCAGCACCATGCTCCAGTGCTCTGGGACACTTTATAGTCCTGAGAGCTGAACGCTGGAGGACTCACAGCTGTCCTTCGTCACAACAGAAGACACAGAAATCCTCCTCATCAACAACATGACTCTGACCTGCGTCCTCATCTGGACTCTCCTCTGCTGCTGCTTCACAGGTAAAGTCCAGAGAGTCAAAGTCCTCTACGAACATCCGTCCGTCTGAAATGAAGCCGACCAAACTGTGACGCTGCTTTATGTTTGTGTGTGTGTGTCCTCAGAGTCCAGAGGTCAGATCACAGTGACTCAGTCTGGAGCAGTGAGCTCTGCTCTGGGAGGCTCCGTCACCATCAGCTGTAAGACCAGTCCCAAGGTTTATGGTGGGAGCTATTTATCCTGGTACCAACAGAAAGATGGAGAAGCTCCTAAACTGCTCATTTACCGTGCAAGCAGTCGAGCATCAGGGATTCCAGCTCGTTTTACAGGCAGTGGATCAAACACTGACTTCACTCTGACCATCAGTGGAGTTCAGGCTGAAGATTCAGGAGTTTACTACTGTCAGAGTCTTCATTACATCAACAGTCAGTGGGTGTTCACACAGTGAAAAAGAGTCGTACAAAAACCTCCCTCAGTCAGACTGAACAGAAACTGAACTGACTGCTGCAGCTGGAAGCTACAGCAGAGACTGACACACTTCACTGAGGGGACACACACACACACACACACACACACACACACACACACACACACACACCCACACACACACAGCTGACTGATGTGTTCATTGTGTCTCCACCAGTTTTCCTCCTGAAGTTCAAACAGTTCACCTCAACAACCTGAAAGTTTCCACAAATGAAGAGAACAGTTCCAGTGAAGAAGCCCAGTCAGACCATTAAAATCACAACAGCAGCAGAGTCAGCTCCACTGATGGAGAGACACAATCCAAATTCACAATATATGAAACATCAATGTCCACACATCACACAGAAAGCTCTGCAATACAACAAATCTTGTCTTTGGCAGAACCACTGTCACAAACATCATGTTTTCTGGGCCACAGTTCATACAGTACATGTCACTGAACAAACTGTTGTGTCTTTACAGGTCCAGAAAGTTGGACCTGATCTGCATCAGACTTGTGGTAAACCTACAAGAGGCTGACAGGCATGAATTCCTTTCTTAAAAAAAGAGAGGTCAAATCTGACAGGGACTCAAGAAAAGCTAGATCTGACCCGAATAGACCCTGATACAGAGATGACACCAGCACAGGCAGCAGAATGTTGAGCCATCAGTTAACAAGCATCCCTGGTCAACAAGAGTCCTGGAGACACCTACTGTAGCAGGAACTACCACTGAGGTGATTTTCAGTCATTTGTCAGTTGTTTTTCTGGCTTTCTGTTTTTTGCACAGGTTTTGTCAACTCGATAGTGTCACAACCTTAAAAGATGCCGTCACAAAACTTCACAGGTTCATAGTTGAGCTCAAAATGAAGGTTGAGTTTGATGATGGCTGTGGTGCAACACGAGAAAGCACAAAGAGCGTGTGGACGAAGCCATGTTGTTAACATGCATTAATGGGACATGAGTCCATAAAGATGGAGAGGGAGAGAGTAGCTCAGTGCATCATGGGATGTTACCTGGCAGTCTAATCCTATAATAGCATAACTAGGGGCCTGTCCAAGACAAGCGTGAGCCGGCCCTAACTGTGAGCTGTATCAAAAAGGAAAATTTTAAGGCTACTCTTAAACGTTGAACAGGTGTCTGCCTTCCAGACCGAGCCTGGAAGATGGTTTCACAGGACAGGATATTGACAGCTGAAAGCTCTCGCTCCAGTTATGAAGTTTTATAACTAAGTTCAGCATCAAAGACCATGGCCCAAACAAATGGGTGGACTAGATTGTCTGAATTGGTTTGAAAGTTGCACATCATATCGATCTTTATGTCCATCAGACATGCTCGAAGTTTAATAAACTTTGATTGGTTGATTGGTTGCATCTGGCTTCATTGATGAATAAAAATGGGTATCATCTGCAGAGTAAATTAAATTTCTGGAGTCGGTCCTCATAATATTGCCTGAAGGAAGCACACATAGGTTGCACAGTGATGGTCCAAGCACAGAACCTTTGTGGTGCACAGAATCAAGAGATTCAAGATTCAAGATTCAAGATTGCTTTTATTGTCATTGAGCATAGCCATGTCAATGAAATTTTTGTTGCAACCCCCGTGTGAAAAAGAAAAGATAATAAAATAAGATAAAATAGAATAAGATGAAACACATCTAGATAAAATAAACTCACAATAAAATAAACTCACAATAAAATAAACTCACAGATAACATAAATTCACAAATAAGATAAACAAAACCAAAGGACATAAAAAGTCAGCATTTAAAACGTATATACAATATACATAAAATGCAATGATACTGTGTGTATACTTAAATGTTAAGTACACAGAAGGTGCGAGTGTGCAAAAGAAATGTTCTCACAGTCTCTCCCTCCAATTGGTGGGAGTGACTGAGGCGGCGGGGGAATGGGTGTGTGTGTGTGTAGATGTGCGTGTGTGACTGCAGGGGGGGGGGGGGGGGGATGAGTGTGTGGGTGTTGCTGCGGGGTGGTGAGGTGTGTGTGAGGTGCTGCAGGGGGTGATAGCCCTGACAGCTCTGGGGAAGAAGCTGTCCCTCAGTCTGTTGGTGGTTGTTCGTATAGTCCTGTACCGCTTTCCTGATGGAAGCGGTACAAACAGTCTGTGGCCCGGGTGGCTGGGGTCCGTGGCAATGGATCTTGCCCTCTTCTTGACCCGGCCTGCATATATAGAGTCCAGGTCAGGAAGGGGGCAGCCCACGATGCCTTGCGCAGTTTTTACCACCCGTGCCAGTTGTTTCCTCTCCTGTGCCGTGCAGCTGCCATACCACACTGTCACACTGAGGCAGAGGATACTCTCGATCGTGGCCCTGTAAAAGTTCACGAGCAGCCGAGAGGAAAGTCCAGCCCGTTTCAGTTTCCTGAGGAAGAAAAGCCTTTGTTGTGCCTTCTTCACCAGGCGGGAGGTGTTCATGGACCAGGAGAGGTCAGATGTGATGTGGAGGCCCAGGAACTTGATGTTGTCCACACGCTCCACCACTTCTCCGTCCATGAGGAGGGGGGCGTGATCCGTCTTCCTGGACCTCCTAAAGTCCACAATGACCTCCTTGGTCTTCCCTGTGTTCAGAACCAGGTTGTTGGCTGAACACCACTGGGTGAGCTGGTGAATCTCCTCTCTGTAGTGGGTCTCGTTGTTGTCCGAGATGAGACCCACTACTGTAGTGTCGTCCGCGAACTTCACGACTGTGTTCGTGTGGTGGATGGCAGCACAGTCATGTGTGAACAGGGTGAAGAGGGCTGGGCTGAGCACACAACCCTGTGGCGTGCCCGTGCTGAGGACCAGAGGGGATGATGTTGTGTTCCCTATTCTCACCACCTGAGGCCTGTTGGTGAGAAAGTCTCCAATCCAGTGGCACAGTGACGCAGGCAGACCCACCGCGTGTAGCTTCAGCGCCAACTTGTCTGGGATGACGGTGTTAAAAGCTGAGCTGAAGTCAACAAATAGCATCCTGACATAGGTGTTGGGCTGCTGCAGATGGGTCAGGGCTGTGTGCAGGGTGATGGAGACAGCATCCTCTGTAGACCGATTCCCTCTGTAAGCAAACTGAAGGCTGTCTAGGTCCGAGGGGATGAAGTCTCTGATGTACCTGAGAAGAATCCGTTCGAAGCACTTCATGATTACCGGGGTTAGAGCAACAGGCCGGTAATCGTTCATCAATCATCATTCAATAATCATCATCAACATGAACAAACTGATATTGATCTGAAAAGTAAGATTTAAACTCGAGCAACGAACAAGTTACTGGGAAAGCTAAACCTGAACAGGTCATGATAACAACAATCTGGTGACGACTGGTGAGGAGAACCGAGTATTTATCCTGTGACTGGTGATTCATGGATCGGCTGCAGCTGTGGTGGCTGATTGGCTTGAGGATCAGCTGGAGGTGAGCCGTGATTGAGGAGGAACCACCCAGTCCACACACACACACACACACACACACACACACACACAAACAAACAAGTGTAGACACAAGCAGATTAATTTTTTAATTTTTTTAAGATTCATTTGCAGTTTCTAAACAGCATCCTGTGTTTCTTCACTCTACGTGAAGATGATTTGTTCGTCAGTGGTCTCAGCAGTGAGGCGGAAACAGCATGATGTGTTGAGGACAGCTCCAGTTGACTGACTCTGTGTGTTTGCATATGTGTCCTGCCTCTCTGCTGCCAGCCGTTAAGAGGCCAGTGTTGATCAGTGTCTGTCCAGGCCTTTCAGAGCCACCGACACACCGGCAGCACAATCATGAGCTCACTGATTCTACTGCTGGCCACCCTGGGGCTCCTCGTTCAGGGTGAGACTCTCTTCTGAGAGGACAGACTGTCTCCATCAGATGTAAAACCAGTTCAGATGTTAGTGGCTGGCTCAACTGGTACCTTCAGAAACCTGGAGAAGCTCCTAAACTCCTGATTTATCAAGCTACAAACCTTCAGTCTGGAGTTTCAGGTCGTTTCAGTGGAAGTGGATCTGGGACTGACTTCACTCTGACCATCAGTGGAGTTCAGACTGAAGATTCAGGAGTTTACTACTGTCAGCAGGGTTACAGCTCGTTCACACAGTGATACAACGTCGTACAAAAACCTCCCTCAGCTGGAGAGGAACTGATCTGAATCAACAGCTGCACTCACACTAAATGACAACAAAAATATTTTCACTGACAATATTTTTAGGCACCAGTATAATTTATTAAGTCTGAGTTTTACTCAACTGAGTGCATCACATTACATAAAACTACATTTAGAAAGTGAAAAAAAAATCAGAAGCTGATACCTTTCTTATCCAAAAATCCTGTAGTGTCGATCTTCTGAAATCATAATTTCAGCAATTCTTCCTCTTAATGTGAGACCTGCGTGCTGTTCATCCTCACAGCATCTCTGAGTGTTGGGCAAACTGCTATCGCTCAACAACAGCTGAAGAGGTGTGTATGAAACATCGCCATCATTAATCAGTGTGAGGTTCCTTTTTGGCTGAAAGTTTAAATCAACAATTGTTCCAAATATTTTATTATTAATATTATTTCAGATCACAGTCTGGTTTGGATTACATTTATTCTTGAGGGAGTTCATGCTGAATGCTCTGCATACGTTCCACCCTCTGTTCGATTCATGGTGTCCGTCACACTCGAGTCCTGCGCAGTAATCTGGTCCAGTGCCTCTGAAAACGTCTAAAATCCTGTAGACTGCACAGAACAAAGCAGCCAGATTAGCTTTGTGCTTTCTGTGCTAAAGTGTGTTGGATGCATAAACAGTTAGCTTTGCCAAGTGTGGAGGTTAAATTAAAATCTTGTCTTGTCATTCCTACAAAATGATTGATGGATGGACAGATGGACAGATGGACAGATGGGTGGGTGGATGGGTGGACAGATGGATGGATGGATGGATGGATGGACAGATGGGTGGGTGGATGGATGGACAGATGGATGGATGGACAGATGGATGGGTGGGTGGGTGGATGGATGGACAGATGGATGGATGGATGGACAGATGGACAGATAGGTGGGTGGATGGGTGGACAGATGGATGGATGGACAGATGGATGGGTGGGTGGGTGGATGGATGGGCAGATGGACAGATGGGTGGGTGGATGGATGGACAGATGGATGGATGGATGGATGGATGGATGGATGGATGGATGGACAGATGGGTGGGTGGATGGATGGACAGATGGATGGATGGATGGATGGAGGGATGGATGGATGGACAGATGGATGGGTGGGTGGGTGGATGGATGGGCAGATGGACAGATGGGTGGGTGGATGGATGGACAGATGGATGGATGGATGGATGGATGGATGGACAGATGGGTGGATGGATGGATGGACAGATGGGTGGGTGGATACCTTTGCTGATCAAAGATTCATCCATGTCTTAGGTTTTAGGTGCTTCTTCGCCTTTGATCCCGTGACCACAAACTAATCACTAACAGAGTGAACAGAGTGGGAGAAACAGAAACACGAACCCACAGCTCATATTTGCCAAAAAGACCCACGAGAGGGTTCATCCTGCCCTGTTTACATGATTCATACATGAAGTTCACAACAATCCAAGAATATCTTATTTACGTAATAACACTAAGTGGCTATTCTACATGATGAATATCTATTTTTTATACTTTAATTAGATTTGCCGATGAGGTGTATTTTCCATGAATTCAACTTCTACTGCTGGGCTGATCCTTGGAGTATTTCTGTATAGTAGTATTAGTACTTTCACTAACGGGGCCAAACCAGACAGGTGAAGTAAATAACCTTTTCACAGCTAAACAACCCTTAAAGTGCAAAAAGATCTAAATAATAGTTAATAACTATTCCAAGAACCAAGTCCTGATGAAAAACCTCACAAAAATCTGCAGAAATGTTCATCACAATGTAGAAAAGTTGGATTTCTCTGAATCTGAATGTAGTTCAGTGAGACACCGCTGCCACCCAGTGGACATCAGGAAAATCACCATCATACCGGTCAGGAGGTATTTCTGCAGCACTCGTGAAAAGCTGTTTCTCAGACTGCAGAGAATAAATACATGTGGTGGAAAGAAACAGTTTTTGAAGACGTGACCTGCTCTGTCGTGTTGGTTAATTAGTAAATGTGACAGAATCTCAGAGAACTGCTCTGATTTGACGTCTCAGCTGCATTTATCTGCCAGTAAACCCTAAAGTGTGACATTTAAGAACAACAGCAACAAAATCAGTCTGTCAAACACAGCTGACGGACAGGACAAATTCACTGAGAGCCACCAACTTCCAAAATGAGTTCGGTTCACGTTTATTATACTTTTAAATGACAGTTCAGAGAAATCAGCTCCACAGAGAATGAATCACAGCACATGTTGAACGACCACCAGTCCCTGCTGGAGGCAGTCAGAGCATTTCCATAGAGAGCCACTTTGCATCAGCAGCACCATGCTCCAGTGCTCTGGGACACTTTATAGTCCTGAGAGCTGAACGCTGGAGGACTGACAGCTGTCCTTCATCACAGCAGAAGACACAGAAACCCTCCTCGTCAAAAACATGACTCTGACCTGCGTCCTCATCTGGACTCTCCTCTGCTTCACTCAGGGTGAGGACAATCATTTTTCTGTGATGTGAACATCATTTGGACAGTAGCTGAGTTTCACCTCACCATCTCATGTCCAGTGTTTCTTCTCTTTCTTCAGGGTCTGATGGACAAGATGTGGTCTTGACTCAGCCTGCAGCCAAAACAGTGCAGCTGGGTCAAACTGTTTCTATTGACTGTAAAGCCAATACAAAGGTTGCTCTCTACTCTGGTTCACAATACTTTCTGGCCTGGTACCATCAGAGAACTGGAGAAGCGCTGAAACTTCTGATCCACTTTACATCAGACAGACCTTCTGGAATCTCCTCCAGACTGAGTGGAAGTGGAGCTGGAAATGGAATTGACTTCACTCTGACCATCAGTGGAGTTCAGGCTGAAGATTCAGGAGTTTACTACTGTCAGAGTTATCATTACGTCAACAGTCAAGATGTGTTCACACAGTGAAAAAGAGTCGTACAAAAACCTCCCTCAGTCAGTCTGAACAGAAACTGAACTGACTGACACACTTCACTGAGGACACACACACACACACACACACACACGCTCAAAGAACATGAACATATGCACTGACTGATGAAATCGACCCTTTGTTATCGTCTATTCAAACCTGTATTTCCAGGTTTGTGTCCATCTTGAAAGAAATTTCTTCCACTGGAAGAACTTCACTCAACAAACATCACTGCAGCTTCATTTATTTCTGCTGCTCTCACCACCACACTTGTGCTTCTTGACATTACCAAGCCGAGAGAATCTTTAATCACAAACGGATCGACTTCAGGGCTTCTCTCCAGAATACATTCTGGAGTGTTGAAACAAATGGCGTCTGCAGCTAAAACTTGTTTTACAAAAACTACATTTGAAAAGTTTTTCTCCTGTGTGAGCTTGTAAGTGTGTGATCAGATTTGATCTGTGAGCAAATCTTACATCTTAACATGTATACCACATACACAGGACTCCCAGAGAGCTGGGATACTGTGGAAAACAGAATGTGATCAGTTCGTTTGACAAACTCGATGTGAAGAGTCTTGGATTCCAAAATGGAACTGACAAAGGAACATAACAGTGGTGTGGTGGTGGAATGCTGTTGCTGATGCTGCTGAATGCAGGGGGATCGTCCATCCCCCACCGGTCCAAAGCAGTCCACCACTGTGCTGTCTCAGAGATTAATGTGCAAATCTTAAACCACAAATTGAACTGAACGTTTCTCCCCCGTGTGGATTCTCATGTGTTTGGACAAATTGCTTCTGCAACTGAAATTAGCTTCACAAACTGAGCATGTGAAAGGTTTTTCTCCTGAATGAACTCGTAAATGTGAGGTTAAATTTGAATTGTGTGCACATCTTTTACCACAGACAGGGCAACTAAAGGGTGTCTCCCCAGTGTGGGTTCTCATGTGTTTGTGCAAATTGCCTCTGAGACTGAAATTAGCTTCACAGACTGAGCATTTGAAAGGTTTTTCTCCTGAATGAACTCGTAAATGTGAGGTCAAATTTGAGCTGTGTGTGAATCTTACACCACAGACTGAACAACCGAAGGGTTTCTCCCCTGTGTGGATTCTCATGTGTCTCACAACATCTCTTCTCGACTGAAAAGCTTTTTTACAGACTGGGCAGCTGAAACTTTTTCCTTCTAAATGAAGTCTCATGTGTGCCTTTAAGGAGCTCTTATGATAGTATCCTTTACCACAAACTGAGCAACTAAATGGTTTCACTCCTGTTTGGATTCCACTGTGTTTCTGCAGATGTTTCTTTGAGCCAAGGCTTGTAGCACAAGAGCTAAATGAGGTTTTTCCTCTATTACATTCCACATCACTTCCAGATTCTTCATTGTTTTGCAGAGGCTTTAAACCTGACGGAGGTTCCCAGTCACAACTGTCGTCCGTCTCAGGTTCAGAGGAGTCTGAAGTCGTGTCATGAGTAGCTGCTTGTAAATGATCTGGATTCAAGTTCCTGTCTGGTCCTGGTCCTCCACAGTCCTCTCCATCAGATCCTGTCTTCATCTGTTCAGTTGGTCTCTGATGAAGCTGTGAGGACTGAGGTTTCTCTTCATCAACCTCTTCTTCACTCTTCACAGGGACACTGAGTGTGAACTTACTGATATCAGCCTCCTGATTGGTCCGCAGTTCCTCCTGTTCCTCTTTAATGTGTGGCAGCTCTGGTGGCTCCTCCTGGTCCAGACTGTCCAGACAGTCCTGCTGCTCAGGAGGATCCTCTTCTTGACTCACCAACAGCTGCTGGACGTCTGTGGAGGATCATGAAACACATACACACCTTTTAGAAAACGGTCATTTCCTGTTAACTTTTAAACCACCGCTTTCTTCAATGTGGAGAGATGTTGAACATATTGTAGAACATATTTTCAAACTAAAACGAACTTAGCAAAGTGTGCACTTTGCATTTTTGTCAGAGCAGAAACGCCAAAAAATAACTTTGATCAAGGCAACTGTGACTCCAGGTTCATGTTCATGTAAACTCACTCGTCCCAAATTCAGATAAACTTCGCAGCCGAAGACATAAAAGTGTTTTAATGCTAAATGATACGGAGAAGCTATTTTGCTGCATATATTCCAGGTTTATTTATGCTGTCGATGAAATACGTTGTTACATTTGAAGTCATGTGTGAAGATAATTTAACATTTGTCTTTATATATTTTAGATATGTTTTATATATCCTCCAGAGAGGGTGGTGAAAAGTGCTCAACACATCACCAGGATGGAGCTGCCGTTCATGAGGACCTCTACACCCAGAGGAACATGGACAGGGCCAACCGGATCTGGTCCTAGACCACCAGGATCGGGGACAGCTTCTCCTGCAGGCTGCAAGACTGCTGAACTCATGAGCTCCGACTTTACACAGAGGTCACTTTACACGACTTTAACTTCCTGTTTTCATCTCAGTACATAGGCTGTATGGGTATATATAGTATATGGGCTTTCATCAGTGAGTCTTTTTTTCTGTGCTTTGTCTGGTGTCTGTCTACACATTGCTGTTTTGTGTTTTTTGTGTCACTCCTCTGTTGTTATGATATATGATGAGACTCCCCTCAGAGCCTGAACGGTTTCTTTCGCTAAATCAGAGAATGTCAGCAGGTTTGCAGCAGTTTGCAGTGAGAATAAGCAGTAAAGAGTCAAACCTGCTCTGTGTAACCGGACTTCAGGCTTGAAAACAGCGTCCAGTAGTTTTCGTTGTCGACAAAGTTCCTCCTCGTACTCTGCTATCGTTCTTTCAAACAGCTCCATTATCTCTTCAGCAGCCGCAGTCAGTCGCTGCTCCACAAAAGCTCTCAGCGTTTGGACTTTAGACATTTTTACTGATTCACAGCAACTTTTCCTCCAGACTCCGTTAAAGCTGTTGGCTCACTCTGATGTGCTGCTGCGTTCACGTCCGTGTGTTTCCAGCTAGCAAAGCTAAGTTAGCTTCATTAGCTTCACAGGACAACAGGACATAATTCGGATGTTAAATGTTTTCAGATAAAGAGAACAGCACAGAGTCTGTTCTGACAGGTTTATCTGGACATTTTGAGTCCGTGGAAAATACAGTTTGGTCTCTACGAAGCTTCTCCGACTCGCGTTGTGTGGCCGAGTTTTGTCTCCGGCTACATCCTGCTAGCAAGCTACGCTAACTTCCTTTAGCATTCCTGCTAACAGGAGATGAATCAGGAGTTAAATGTTTACAAAGAGCCAATTTAAACTGGTTTATCCACACATACAGACTCTGGTGGTTCACTCCGATTATATTTTACGGTAACGCCGTCATACACAACGGAAAGAGTCAGTATGTTAACAAAGATGCTCCATTACAACAAGATGACCCATTACAAGCTTCACCAGTGGTATGGAAAGGTAAACACTTCCGGTCTCCTAAGTGGACGCCGTCGGCTCCGCCATCTTTATTTGGCCATTTTTAACACAAACACATGACTGATTGATTACTGCTTGTCCATGTCAAAATAAGACAACCCTCCACACAGTCCAAATCTCATGTTTGCGCTTTATCTTGTCGCTGTTTATTATCTGTTAACTTAAAACATTCGCTCCACATCTCGAGAAAATGTGTTGCTGAGACAACGATGAGTCTGTAGGTGTGTCCCAATTCAGGGGCTGCATCCTTCGGAGGACCCAGCCTACGCGGTCTCTGGAGGCTGGGTCCTGCGGAGGATCCTCCGTCGGCCGCATCAACTATCGGTAAATGGGACGGTCTAGCCTTCGGAGTATTTCCTGATTGCGTCACGACGTCATAACTTCTTCCCTCCTAACCCGGGAAAAACACAAGTACGGGGTGCAGAGATGCGCCCGTACAGCTCCTATCGCTTGTAAGAGGCGCGAAATGTAGCCTATTATACAACTTACAAATTCACCTGATGTGAATATCTTCACAGCTTCGCGTCGGACGGCGCAACTGTTATATTAGACCTAATCAGTGGAGGGAAGTGACATGATTGCTTAACGTTATGTTACGTGATACAAAGTATCGTTTCAGAGGGCAAGTGCACCTCTTACCGCTTGTGTGTGTCCAGAGGATGATGCCAAATTTTGTTTCAAAGACTCAAAGTCCACAGATAGTTTCCTAAATCATTTTTATTGCAAGAAATATTATCCACGATTCACTCTGATCATTAAATGTGGTTAAAGGAAAACTATGTCTCCTGTCTTGCCGTTGTGTTAAATAAACTGTGAAATAACGTATGTTCTGAGTTTCTGTTGCCACGGTTACCAACTAGCGTTTGAGCCAGCGCAATAATTTAGAACAATCAGGCTATTTGACCGGAACTTTTTTATAGTTGTCCTACAACTCTTTTTAACGGAGACCCTGCAGCCAATCACAATCGAGTATTCACCCAAAATAAGATATCAGTTGACATGCGAGCTTGTAACATTTGTAAGTGAAGAGTTTTAATAAGGCTAACTGTTAACTGAGCTCCTCATATCAACAGGTCGCCATTATTAAAAAAAAAACAATCGGTGCGCAAAGCATCTTGGGATATGGGAGGCCGTGAAGGATAGTAGCGACGCATCCTCCAAATACAGGGAAAAGGAGGACGCATTTGTCGGCTGCATTTGGAGGATCCTTCGAATTTGGACGAATTGGGACAGCCTTCGCGCAGCGTTATGACGTAAGCGGCCTTCAAATCCATCGTCCGAAGGATGCAGCCCCTGAATTGGGACACAGCTTGAGTGTCTACCTTCAAGACGACATTTTAAGCCTGGTTTACGCTTCTGCGTCGCGTCGACGGCCTGACGCGCACCTCCAAAAAATCCTGTGACGTGAACGTCGAGGTCTGTGATTGGTTCGTTCAGAACGTAATTTTCGGTTCAATCGCAGCACAACAACACCGCCATTTTCAAAGTTTCTGTGGTGAGCGCTACAAGAAAAACTAGACCTTAGTTTACGCCGAAGCGTAAACCTTAGTGTCAGTCTGTTCGGATGATGTGTGGCTTGTGAAGAAGATATTTACAGAATACATAATCATGACGATTAACACAAATGTCCTTTCTTGTCCATGCAGATATTTTTCTGATTTGTTTCCCGCTCTGGTTCTTTTCGCGCTGCCTCCATTTTGCCTTTTCTCTCCATTGTCTTGGCAGCTTCAGTGAATGAGAAACAACAAACTGGCTTTCACCTCCTTCCTTCTTTTAGGCCAAATGGAAACAGAAAACAAAGTCTGTTCAGTGCACATTAATATCATGGAGCAGTGTTTTTTTAATAATGTCTTCAGAGTTACATCATTGGTACAAAAGCTTTATTTATACAGCAATTTTGTGTGCTGTTCACACATTAAAAGATAAAAATGAATAAACAAATAAGGTAAAAATACAATATAAAACACAGCACAATGAGAGACAGACCAGACAACAAAAACAAAAAAAAAACCAAAGCCCAGAACAAACATCTATGAAAAGGTTGCCTGTAGAAATGCATTTTAAGGAAAATTCAGCAGATCTGATAGATGAGAAGATGATTCCAGAGGATTAATCAACAGGATCTTGTAGTTTACTCAGAATTTCACAGGAAGTCAAAGGAGGGAAGCAAGAACAGGAGTAATGTGGGAACGTCGGCTGGTTCTCGTCAAGAGCCTGACAGCTGCATTCTGAACGGACTGCTTCAGAAAACAGGACTGAACGAGCTCAGCAACATGTGGGTCAAAGGTCATGAACTGATCAGAGATTCTTAGCAGTAGATGTGATGTTAGAGTGAAATGGACCCATAAACTGATCACCTGCAGGACAAATAATGAGTCAGAGTTGAGGCAGAGGAAATTAACGGACATCTATTCTTTGGTGGCAGCGAAGCAATCACGGACAGAAGACAGTTGGTTGAGGTTATTGGGTTTAGCAGATAAAAGGTCTGTGTATCATCAGCATAACAGTGAAATAACACGTCCTGAAAGCAGCTGAACAAATGAGCCGGAGGAAACAGGACTGGTCCGAGGACCAACCCCTGGGGGACACCACAGAGCAGGGAGCTGAGGAGGACACGATTGTTGATGCTGACATGAAAATATGTATTTGTAAAGTAGAAATGAAAACCTTTTCAATCTGAACCAGTGATGCCAACACAGTTACGCAACTTATCAAGTCGAGTAGTCCCCAACAAACAGTGACCTTATGGTTTGGCAAACCAATGAGGTTTTGTAAAAAAAAAAAAAAAAAAAGAAACCAAAGCACTTCAGAAAGTTGTAAGAGGGACGGACACACTGCTGGATCTGCACTGAGATATGTGGGGTTTTTTTTTTTTTTAACTCTCACAACATTCAGTAAACAATCTGTTCATGGTTGAGAAACATGTCACGGCTGACAAGCACCACAAAGTTTACTTAGTTATCTGTCCAGATAAGCAGCTTGTTTTTCGTACACAGCCCGACATGTAACATCAAAAGGCACATGTAGACACAAACAGAACAGAGTTAAAATGACCGTGTGGCTTCACCTCAGATGAAACCATGAAGTACAACTTATTAGTGACCATTTCACAGTTTTGAAATGATCAGCGTTGAGCCAAATCTTGCTTTCAGTGTCGCAATCCTGCTGGAAAAGCTGGCTCGACGAGCATCTCTGCAGTTTCATTTACTTCCACTGCTCTCACCAGCACACTTGTGTTTTTTCATTTGAGCACGTTGAGTGAATCTTTTATCACAAACACTGCTACTTAATGGTTTCTCCCCTTTGTGGACAGTCGAGTGTCGTCTCAGAAGTCCCCTATCTCTAAATCCTTTGCCACAGACTGAACAACTAAATGGTTTCTCCCCATTATGATGTCTCATGTGTCTGTTGAAATTGCTTCTGTAACCGAAGGTAGCTTCACAAATTGTGCAGGTGAAAGGTTTTTGTCCTGTATGAACTCGTAAATGTAGGGTCAAATTTGATTTTAGTGCGAATCTTTTACCACAGTCTGAACAACTAAAA
This sequence comes from Chaetodon auriga, assembly GCF_051107435.1. NCBI lineage: Eukaryota > Metazoa > Chordata > Actinopteri > Chaetodontiformes > Chaetodontidae > Chaetodon > Chaetodon auriga. Next base: position 23,527,317 of record NC_135090.1, on the reverse strand, counting down.
GGTTTCTCGCCCGTGTGGATTCTCATGTGTTTGGACAAACTGCTTCTGTAACCAAAATTAGCTTCACAAACTGAGCATTTGAAAGATTTTTCTCCCGTATGAATTCGTAAATGTACGGTCAAACTTGCATTTTGTGTGAATCTTTTATCACAGACGCGGCAACTAAATGTTTTCTCCCCTGTGTGGACAGTCAAGTGTCGTCTCAAATGTGAATTTCGTGCAAAGCCTTTACCACAGACTGTACAATTGAATGGTTTCTCCCCTGTGTGGACAGTCAAGTGTCGCCTCGAATCTGATTCTTGTGCAAATCCTTTACCACAGACTGTACAATTGAATGGTTTCTCCCCTGAGTGGACAGTTGAGTGTCGTCTCAGATTTCTACAATGTGTGAATCTTTTACCACAGACAGAACAACTAAATGGTTTCACCCCTGTTTGGATTCCATTGTGTTTCTGCAGATTTTCCTTTTGGCTCAAGTTTGTAGCCCCTTCAGCGGAGCTGACTAAGGTTTTTCCTCTATTACATTCCACATCACTTCCAGATTCTTCATTGTTTTGCAGAGGCTTTAAACCTGACGGAGGTTCCCAGTCACAACTGTCGTCCGTCTCAGGTTCAGAGGAGTCTGAAGTCGTGTCATGAGTCGCTGCTTGTGAATGATCTGGATTCAAGTTCCTGTCTGGTCCTGGTCCTCCACAGTCCTCTCCATCAGATTCTGTCTTCATCTGTTCAGTTTGTCTCTGATGAAGCTGTGAGGACTGAGGTTTCTCTTCATCAACCTCTTCTTCACTCTTCACAGGGACACTGAGTGTGAACTTACTGATATCAGCCTCCTGATTGGTCCGCAGTTCCTCCTGTTCCTCTTTAATGTGTGGCAGCTCTGGTGGCTCCTCCTGGTCCAGACTGTCCAGACAGTCCTGCTGCTCAGGAGGATCCTCTTCTTGACTCACCAACAGCTGCTGGACGTCTGTGGAGGATCATGAAACACACACACACCTTTTAGAAAACGGTCATTTCCTGCTAACTTTTAAACCACCGCTTTCTTCAATGTGGAGAGATGTTGAACATATTTGGAAGTCTGTCAAACTAAAACAAACTCCAAACATATCGTGCACTTTGCATTTCATCACAGCAGAAACGCCATAAAATAACAGTGTGGTAATGAGGGCTGGGCGACACGGCCAACATCTTCTATCAGTTCAGTGGTTTCAGATAACCATACCGCACATACTTCATCATCTTCGGGTGTTTTCTACTTTCATTTGGAGCTTCAACACAGACAAAACTGTCTCACATCAGACGACACTTGACTCAACACAGTAAAACTGACCTTCCTTCAAAATGGAAACTTTAAATGAGAACAGATGCATGATCGCCACTAACCGTTGCTGTCAGATCACATGACAACGTGGACAACAGTTCCCCCGGAACAAATCACGTGACCTTGTGAGGCCGCTGGACTGCTATGTCGCACTGCCCCAAACATACAGCAGAAACACTGAAGCCCAACATACCTTATGTTTGTAATCTTTTCAAGGCTTTCATTAATATATTAAACGTTGAGAGTCCTGATAGAAGTTGAACTCTGTCTCAAATCAGAGGATGTCAGCAGGTTTGCAGCAGTTTGCAGTGAGAATAAGCAGTAAAGAGTCGAACCTGCTCTGTGTAACCGGACTTCAGGCTTGAAAACAGCGTCCAGTAGTTTTCGTCGACAAAGTTCCTCCTCGTACTCTGCTATCGTTCTTTCAAACAGCTCCATTATCTCTTCAGCAGCCGCAGTCAGTCGCTGCTCCACAAAAGCTCTCAGCGTTTGGACTTTAGACATTTTTACTGATTCACAGCAACTTTTCCTCCAGACACACTCCGTTTAAACTGTTGGCTCACTCTGATGTGCTGCTGCGTTCACGGCCGCGTGTTTCCAGCTAGCAAAGCTAAGTTAGCTTCATTAGCTTCACAGGACAACAGGAGAACATTCAGATATCAAACCTTTTCAGATAAAGAGAACAGCACATAGTCTATTCTGAGAGGTTTATCTGGATAGTTTGGTCGATGAAAAATAGTTTGCTCTCTAGTAAAGCTACTCCGGCCAGCGCTGTGGGAGTTCCGCCTCCGTTTATTTAGTTAGCAAGCTACGCTAACTTCCTTTAGCATTCCCGCTAACATGAGACGAGTCTGGACTGAAACATCCCGAAAGTTTACACTGAGTCCACTTAAAACGAGTTTATCCACACAAACTGCCTCTGGTAGTTCTGCCCGATCGTGTCTTCTGGTAACGCGCGGGATCCGTGACCGGAAAAAGTAGCACGTTAGGCTAGCCACGGTAAGAGGAGCCGTTTCCGGTACCGCATCTTCTTCTGTTCGTTAGTTTCAGATGGTAGCAACAGTTATCTCTATAGGTTTAATAACGCCACCTACCGCACCGGAGTATGTGGTTTGAGGCTCTGTCTGTGGCATTCTTTACATCATTTCGTACATAAAGTAATAATTCAATAAAAATATTACTTTTAAACAAACAAACACATCAAAGCCAAAAAAAAAGAAAAACATCCAAATAAAATAAAAGTAAACATCTCATTAAATGTAGTTATATAGTTGTATCTTCTTTAAATATCAGTTAATGATCAACAGTATAAAACAAGGCAAGGCAAGGCAAATTTATTTGTATAGCACAATTCATACACCAGGCAATTCAAAGTGCTTTACAGAAGCATAAAAGTACATTCAAATCATACATTTCAAAGAAAGAAAGAAAGAAATTAGAAGAGAATTAAAAATAAATAAATAAAAAATAAAAAAATAAATAAAATACAGTTAAAGGAAAATTAAAAACAGAAGCCAGTAAAAGACAATAATTTAGCATTAAGAATGATTAAAGTCATTGAGCAAATATATTTAAGTAAAAGCTGTAGCAAATAATGTTTTCAACCCTGATTTAAATGAGCTGACGGTTGGTGCAGACCTCAGGTGTGCAGGGAGAGTGTTCCACAGGTGAGGAGCATAATAACTGAAAGCTGCTTCACTTTGTTTGGTTCTCATTCTGGGAACACACAGTAGACCTGTCCCTGATGACCTGAGAGGTCTGGATACTTCATATGGAGTTAATAAATCTACAATATATTTCGGTCCTAGACCATTTAATGCTTTGTAGACCAACAGTAAGATTTTGAAGTCTATTCTGTGACTCACAGGAAGCCAATGTATTGATCTGAGGACTGGTGTAATATGGTCCATTTTTCTGGTGTTTGTAAGGACTCGTGCAGCAGCATTTGGAATCAGCTGTAGCTGCCTAATTGATTTTTTGTTTAGGCCAGTAAAGACTCCATTGCAATAGTCCAACCTACTGAAAATAAATGCATGAACCAGTTTTTCCATGTCTTCTTTGGACAGACATCCCTTAATTCTGGTTATATTTTTCAGGTGGTAGTAGGCTGATTTGGTAATGAGCTTTAAATGGTTGTTAAGATTTAGGTCAGAATCAATAATTACACCAAGATTTCTGGCTAAACTTATTGTCATTCATTCCTAAAAACAGCAGCAAAACACTGAATTATGTAGGACACTAAGTGGCATTCAATTTTTGTCTTTGAACAAATTGTTTATTTAAACAGTTTTATGACCTTTATTGTGAATGTAAGAGAAAGTAGCTCACATTGCTGAGGTGCAATGTAGAATATCCTCCATAATATGACCACAATACCATAATGTCTGGTCTGGAAAAATGCTGTAACAGCATTCTAATGTGAAAACACATTTACGTTGGTCTACTGTAAAGGTGAAGATCTTAAACCTTGCGAATTTCCCTTGGGGATGAATAAAGTATCTATCTATCTTGTATGTGAACCAGAGTCACAATTAGGCACAGAAAACACGGTGAACACCAGTTCTTCAAATGCCCACAAACTGAGTTCGACTAAAAAGAGCCATTATCTGCTCTTGGCAGTATATTTGAAATGCTACATGAAAAAGATAACCATGTGGTTTCTCTGAAGAAACCATACTCACCATAAACTGACCTGAAATCAGCTCAAAGTCAATATATTTAATGCTTTTCCTCATCAGCTTCATTGATTTCTGTAAATATCTGCTGATTGTGAATCTGAAGCAGCAACACGTTTCACAGACTGAAGGATGTGTGTCCAGATCTCAGCAGATTTCAGCGTCTACAGCCCATAAAATCGTCAAAGATTCAGAGAAACTGCACAAACAGGAAACATCAACAACATCCAGAAACTTCTCCGAGTCCACACTTCAGGCTGTTTTTGGACATCGTGGACGTCGTGTTGAGGAGCAAAAGGATCATCCGGATTGTTCGAGGTCAAAGGTCAACAGGCAGCGTCAGTGAAGTCCTGAGTGTGTTCGTGCTCACGTTAACCTGCAGATCAGTGGAGGCTCCATTAATGCTGAAAGGTCCAAACAGGTTGTGGAGGGACACGCTGCCATCCAGAAGACGTCCTCTTCAGGGACGTCCTGCTTATTCCAGCAAGACCATGTCAGACCACATCCTGCAGCAGCGTGGCTTCGCAGTCAAAGAGTTCAGGTACTGGACTGGCTGCCTGCAGTCCATCCCAAACAAGTTCACTTCCGCTCCGCCAGCAGCTCTCCACCTTCACCTCTTGCTGTCAACACACTTGTGGTTTTTGACCTGTGAATGCCAAGTGAATCTTTTGTCACAAATGCTGCATTTGAAAGGCTTCTCCTCGGTGTGGAGCGCCATGTGTGTGGTCAAGTTGGCCTTTTTTGAAAACCTTTTACTGCAAACTGAGCAGATAAATGGTTTCTCCCCCGTGTGGACTCTCATGTGATTCACCAACGTGCACCGCAGACTGAAACTGGTATTGCAGACTGAGCAGGTGAACGGTTTCTCTCCTGTATGGACTCTTAAGTGGGTGGTCAGATTTGATCGCTTTGTAAACTTCTTACCACAGAACGGACACGTAAACGTTTTTCCTTCTGAATGACATTTCATGTGGATCTGCAGATGGTCCGTGTTGCCAAATCTCTTACCACACTCAGAGCAGCTGAAACACTTTTTGGCAGGATTACATCCCATATCGTCGTTTTTCAAAGCATTTAAGCCTGACTGATGGTCCCTGATCTGCTTCAAGCCTCCATTACTGTCTTCAGTCTCTGAGCAGAGTGACGTCTTACTGCTAGCTGGTTGTAAATAATCTGGATTACAGCTCTGGGCTGGTTCTGATCCTCCACAGTCCTCTTCATCACCCTCTGTTTTCAAGTGCTCTGCATCTCTGTTCTCTTCAGTTTGACCGTGATGAAGCTGTGAGGACTGAGGTTCCTCTTCATCATCTTCTTCACTCTTCACAGGGACAGACGTTAACAGGAAGCTGGTGTCAGCCTCCTCCGGGCCTCGAGGCTGCTCCCTGCTCTGACTGGTCCACAGCTCCTCATGTTCCTCTTTAATTTGTGGCTTCTTTGGGTCCTGGTCCAGACTAGGGCTCCACTGCTGCTGCTGCTCAGGAGGATCCTCTTTAATCACCGTAAACTCAGGAAACACTGAAAAACACAAACACATCATATACTTGTACTATGACCAACTTCAGCACACTGAAACCTGGCTCTGTATTGGAACTGGTTCTAAAGTATAAAAGACGTGTTCTGGTGAGTTTTACTGAGGCTCGATTAATGTGGTTTTGTTGTAATTCATGGTTGTGAGTGCAGCTGCTCTCCGTCTTTCTTTTTAGCCACAACTTTGCAGACTTGGTCATTATTTCTACGCGCTCTGAGCGACAGCGTCTCCTCTGGCAGTGATGGATCCTCTTCTCGTTTTAACACGCTAAGTCTCGTGTTATAACACCAACTTCTCATGTTATGAAGGACAAACCTTGGTGTTAATGATTTTTTATATACAGTACTACACAGCTATGAGTTTTCATCACAAGAAATATTCACTGTGAAAACTGAATCATTTACAATTACAATCAGTCATTTGCAGACGCTTTTATCCAAAGCGACGTACATATGAATTCACACAGCGATGGCGCAGCATCGGGGGCAGTTCTGGGGCTCAGTGTCTTGCTTAAGGATACTCCCGCATGTGGACTGCAGAGTCCAGGAATTGAACCACCAAACTCCTGATTGGTGGCTGCCTCCTGAGCCACGGCCGCTCGTAGCCCCGAGGAATCATTCGGTATCTGAATAAAGCGTACTAATGACGTGAATACTCAGTTGTTCTGACATGAAAAGGACCTGTGCTGAAGCCTGTCGTTGAATCTAAGTGTGCTCCTCCACACACCTGCTGGTTGGTCCCGCAGCAGTCTGCTCTGCCGGACCATCTCCTGCTCGTACTCCGCTATCGTTCTTTCAAACAGCCCAAATATCTCCTCCGCGGCCGCAGTCAGCCGCTGGTTGACAAACGCTCTCATCGTTTGGACTTTGGACATCATCGGACGATTAAAACAACGTGTTTTTGTCTCCAGACGAACCCCGTGAAACACTCTGAAATCTCTCCGTCGACTTCCTCGTCAGTTTGTTGGAAGTTAGCGAGCTAAGCTAACCTCACCGCGGGTTTGTGGACGAGCTGTACGAGAACTAAAACATCCGGAACCTTTCAACACAAACACGGAGAGCAGACTGCTTCCTCCAGCTGCTTGATAAAACGCCTTTAAACGGAGGAAGGTCGGCCATGAGACGGGCTTCCTGAGCTTCTTCTTCGTCTATTGCTGCTTCTTCTTCTTCGAGGTTTTACGGCAGCTGACATGCACTGTTGAATTGCTGCCACCTGCAGGTTGTATTCCATATCTTCATCCACTGGCAGATATCCCAGCATCCTGAGGGCTGTCTGTCCAATGTCCCCACAGCCTAAAATACATTTACCACTGTCCTCCATCCGCCATATTTTTCCTTGCTTATTTTCTTATGTATTTTTCTTCCTTTAACTGTTTAATTTATTTTAGTTATCTGATATCATGCCTTTTACTTTTAACTGTTTTCGTTTATAATATTTTTAACTGTTGTAAAGCACTATGTGTCGCATTTTATCATGTATGAAAAGTGTTATATAAATAAAGTTTGATTTGATTTGATAACTTAATTTAACTTAATCTCCCTTTTTGTTCCATAATCCTAATGATGACAGTCTTTTGCATTAATTATAATAAGTCCCAATCACCAGCTTTCCTTTCAGCCCACACTTCCACTATCACATACTCTTGTTCACTTCGTATACCTGTTATTCTGTAGGGAAGACTTTGCTTTACAAATGTGGCACATAAACCTCCTCCCCCCTCTCTCCTCTCCCATCTCACTGCTTCATAGCTATAAAAACAAAATCGACATTAGGCTTTAACCAGGGCTCTTGAATACATCCAATATCTGGTTTTGTTCTCTTTTTTACTGTAAACTGCTTGAAATCTTGACCATTAGCAATGGGGCTTCTCGCGTTCCACTGAAGGACTAAAGCAGGAGTGGGCAATTCATTTTTACAAGGGGCCGCATGAGAAACCTGAGCTGTGCTGGAGGCCGAACCAACAATAACTTGAACTTAATTCTGCTCAATATTCATTTTCTCCCATTGTAAAAAGCAGTAAATTATATATTTCCATTAGCTGCTACTGGTAATCAGAAGAAAAATAATATTCTGTAAATATTTCTATAAATACATGAAATTGTGGTGTAGGTCAAATAGGAGGATACCCCTATAGAAGTAATGAACAGTGAAAACACGAAGAAGAAGAAGAAGAAGAAGAAGAAGAAGAAGAAGAAGAAGGCGGAGCCGACGGCGTCCACTTAGGAGACCGGAAGTGTTTACCTTTTCATACCACTGGTGAAGCTTGTAATGGGTCATCTTGTTGTAATGGAGCTTCTTCGCTAACATACTGACTCTTTCCGTTGTGTATGACGGCGTTACCGTAAAATATAATCGGAGTGAACCACCAGAGTCTGTATGTGTGGATAAACCAGTTTAAATTGGCTCTTTGTAAACATTTAACTCCTGATTCATCTCCTGTTAGCAGGAATGCTAAAGGAAGTTAGCGTAGCTTGCTAGCAGGATGTAGCCGGAGACAAAACTCGGCCACAGCGCGAGTCGGAAAAGCTTCGATAGAGACTAAACTGTATTTTCCACGGACTCAAAATGTCCAGATAAACCTGTCAGAACAGACTCTGTGCTGTTCTCTTTATCTGAAAAGGTTTGATATCTGAATGTTCTCCTGTTGTCCTGTGAAGCTAACTTAGCTTTGCTAGCTGGAAACACGCGGCCGTGAACGCAGCAGCACATCAGAGTGAGCCAACAGTTTTAACGGAGTGTGTCTGGAGGAAAAGTTGCTGTGAATCAGTAAAAATGTCTAAAGTCCAAACGCTGAGAGCTTTTGTGGAGCAGCGACTGACTGCGGCTGCTGAAGAGATAATGGAGCTGTTTGAAAGAACGATAGCAGAGTACGAGGAGGAACTTTGTCGACAACGAAAACTACTGGACGCTGTTTTCCAGCCTGAAGTCCGGTTACACAGAGCAGGTTTGACTCTTTACTGCTTATTCTCACTGCAAACTGCTGCAAACCTGCTGACATCCTCTGATTTGAGACAGAGTTCAACTTCTATCAGGACTCTCAACGTTTAATATATTAATGAAAGCCTTGAAAAGATTACAAACATAAGGTATGTTGGGCTTAGGGCTGGGCGATATGGCTGAAAACTGTATTATGATAAAAGTGTTTTATGACCCATTTAAAATAAGGACCAGGAGAAAAATACGTTAAATTTCAACATTTTTATTTAAAATTTAATCTTTCTCTGATTATAATCCCCTCAGCCATCAAGGCAGAAAGGAAAGGAAATGTCAACACAACCATGGAAAACACTCAAAAAATAAATGTAAATAAAAGTCTAAAATCATAATGAACACTTAACAACTATATCTAAACATTAAGGTGCAAAAATAAAGAATTCGTAACAAATGCTTAATAAAGTGTAACAAAACAGTGCAAAGTGTAAAAATGTAAACATAAAGAAACCTGAGAACTTTTTTTCTGCAGGTTTAGTGCCAGGACGTTCACAAGCTGATTCATCTTCTGGTGAATAAAATGTTTTCAAATATGTGCAGCATTTTGTAAACAAAGCAGAAACTGAGGTAGACTTGACATCTGTAACATACAACAAAACAAACATGATAGACAGTAACAGTGATCGAACTATAAAACCAGCCTACACAGTAGTCTTACTAAACATACATGAACTATTCAATTATATTCTTATTGCAAGTTTAGTTCTGGTGAATAAAGTGTTTTAAAAATGTGCAATGTTTTATAAACATAGAAGAAATTACAATAAACTGAGGTAGACTTTACATCTGTAACATAGAAAACAAAAGGCAGTCTTAAGCCTGGTTTACGCTTCTGCGTCGCGGCGACGCTGTACCTACGGCGTACACCCGACGCCGTCACAGAGCATTCATAGTAGGCTTGTTCGGTATACCGGTACTAAATTGGTACCGGGGTACTGAGGCATTTAAAACGGTACTATACTGTGCTTGGATGGGACCGTTTTTTTTTTTTTTTACGTCGCCGCGTGACGTCACCGCATTGTAATTTGAGCCGAGGCGATCCGGCGAGTGAGCGAGCGACCGAGTGAGCAGCGTGAAGCTGCAAACGGAGCAGGAGTCTGAAGACACAGAGAGATTGAGACCCCGTTTATACGAAGACGTTTGCGAATGAAAACGACAAAATATTTTATCGGAAGTGCCTTTCGTTTACACGGCGACGGCGCCGTCGAGGTCTGAAACCGCAAAAATCTGAAGACGCCTTCCAGAGTGCAGAGTTTTGAAGACGACTCGGGTTGCATCTCCGTCTAAACGGCAAGAAGCGCAAAACCACGTCGCGTCACGTCACGTCGCATAGCAACTACACCTTACGTCACACTCAACGCGCCAAGCCGGTAAAACAACAACAAACAATATGTCTGACTACGTGGATCCCACCGATGTTCAAGCTGTGCTAGCAGCTGTAGTCAACATACAAGAGTCATTTCAACAATTGTATAAATGTATACGGATACTATAGGCGAACAGAGACCTGTATACAATTACATGTGTCAAATTTTGGATGCCCCAACACGTCGTAGGCGCTCTATCACAGTACCACCTCGCGGCCTGGCATGCATATCCAATCGAATTCGCCCACTTTTGCGTCTTCGTATAAACAAACAATTCCTGCTGAGAACGCTCGTCTAAACGCGGATAAAAAATTGCATTGCATTAAAAAAGCATGTCTTTGTGGTATTTTATTTTATTTACTGATGCATAGTTAGATTTTCCAATAAAATAAAGTCAATAATGACGTTTATTGTGTTTCCTTTTTATTTGGAAAAGTATCGAAAGTATCGAAAAGTATCGGGAAAAGTATCGAAAAGTATCGCAATACATTTTGGTACCGGTATCGATACCAAAATGATGGTATCGTGACAACACTAATTCATAGTTCTGCGTCGAGGGAACGCGTTGCTCCGCAATTCACCGCCAAGCCGCTAGGGGGGTGTGGCTGTGTCTTTGTATGGTTTCGGGGGCTCTTGTCGGATCCCCGTGTTTCGCGAGAATTCCCTCCACAAATTGTTGGCCATTTGGCAGTCTTTATACTGCCGCGAAGAGGAGTTGTAGAGGTGGTCGTACTTGCGTACCTCCTCGATAATTCTTTCTTCGGCTTGGTCCATTTTTTCTTGCAGCTCTCACCACAGAAACTTTGAAAATGGCGGTGTTGTTGTGCTGCGACCATAGGGCTGCAGCTGAACCGAAAATAAGTTCTGAGCGGACCAATCACAGTCCTCGACGTTCACGTCATGACGCGTCAACGCTACGCGTAGTCAGGATTTTTGGGAGGTGCGCGTCAGGCTACGGCGTAGGGTCCGCGTAGGGGTCTGCGTTGACGGCGTAGGTACGGCATCGCCGTGACGCAGTAGCATAAACCAGGCTTCAGACCCCTATGCGGACTGTGTTTCTGTGGTGAGAGCTACAAGAAAAAATGGACCAAGCCGAAGAAAGAATTATCGAGGAGGTACGCAAGTACGACCTGACCGGAAGAAAACCAAGGAATCCGACAAGAGTCCCCCGAAACCATACAAAGACACAGCCACACCCCCCTAGCGGCTTGGCGGTGAATTACGGAGCAACGCGTTCCCTCGACGCAGAACTACGAACGCTCAGTGACGGCATCGGGTGTACGCCGTAGGTACGGCGTCGCCGCGACGCAGAAGCATAAACCAGGCTTAAGGTGGTTAAACAGTTTGTGGTATTAACCGGTCTTGGTGGGGATGACGGTCTTGCATACTTTACAGACCACATTGGTCTGACTACGGTCCGACTTACAAAATCCAAAAAACTGCCACACTGGCGAGCTGACGTTCCCTGTTTCATCGACAGTTTCTTTGCTCGCTGCAGCGCTCACTTTCTATTTCTCATCTCACTCCTCGCAAAGAATCAAACACGAGACAACAAGATGGCGCAACTGAACTGATACTGTTACATGAGTGGCGTGTTAAGCCTGGTTTATACTTTATGCTAGCGAATGTTTTATCGAACACATTTTTTATTGATATTGATTATGTGTTTTAAATATATACTTAAAAAAAACAGCTCCATTGGTCCCACCTACTGCAGTATGCAAGAATCCACCGCACCCGACACAAAACAACCAATCAGAGTCAGAGGAAGGTCTGAGGGAGTGTCTGACATCTGTCAAACACTACTCACACACGATGTGAACCGCCCTCTCCCACCGCTCATGCTGTAGGCTGCCGCTCAGTCAAACAGCTCTGTGAGCGGGTTGGGAGACTCGTGAAAGCTATGGCGGAGCAACAGCCACCCGCAAAGGAGAAACTGCCCATACCGCCGCTGCCAACAACAGCATATACAGCTAAGACAACCATAACCATAAAGCTAATATGGTGATTGTTACAGTAACACTCCGCAGCACGTACAGTATGTTAGTGACTGTGATGTAGCAGCTGGGCAGAGTTAGCTTGTTTCCTATGCTAAGGCTAACGTTAACGTTACTGGTTGTCACGGCAGCCACCGCGGGGAGGAGGGGCTTGGAGGCAGGACATGAGTGCAGCGGAGAAGGAGGGGGAGTGACATGAACTTGTGTGGTTCAAATTTTCAGGCTATGTCTGCTCTCTTCTCCATCTTACCTACTGCAGCTCTAAGAAAGCAGTGGTTCAAAAGTTAACAGGAAATGACCGTTTTCTAAAAGGTGTGTATGTGTTTCATGATCCTCCACAGACGTCCAGCAGCTGTTGGTGAGTCAAGAAGAGGATCCTCCTCAGCAGCAGGACTGTCTGGACAGTCTGGACCAGGAGGAGCCACCAGAGCTGCCACACATTAAAGAGGAACAGGAGGAACTGCGGACCAATCAGGAGGCTGATATCAGTAAGTTCACACTCAGTGTCCCTGTGAAGAGTGAAGAAGAGGTTGATGAAGAGGAACCTCAGTCCTCACAGCTTCATCAGAGACAAACTGAACAGATGAAGACAGGATCTGATGGAGAGGACTGTGGAGGACCAGGACCAGACAGGAACTTGAATCCAGATCATTTACAAGCAGCTCCTCATGACACGACTTCAGACTCCTCTGAACCTGAGACGGACGACAGTTGTGACTGGGAGGAGAGCAGGGAACCTCCGTCAGGTTTAAAGCCTCTGCAAAACACTGAAGAATCTGGAGCTGATGTGGAATGTAATAGAGGAAAAACCTCATTTAACTCTTGTGCTACAAGCCTTGGCTCAAAGGAACATCTGCAGAAACACAGTGGAATCCAAACAGGGGAGGATCCCTTCAGTTGCTCAGACTGTGGTAAAGGATACAATCATGAGAGCTCCTTAAGGAGTCACATGAGACTTCATTCAGAAGGAAAACGTTTCAGCTGCCAAGTCTGTAAAAAAGCTTTTCAGTCGAGAATAGATGTTTTGACACACATGAGAATCCACACTGGGACACCCTTCAGTTGTTCAGTCTGTGGTAAAAGTTTCTCAGAAAACTCAAAATTGACCACACATTTTCGAGTTCATACGGGAGAAAAACCTTTCACATGCTCAATTTGTAAAGGTAATTTCAGTTCCAGAAGCAATTTGTCCAGACACATGAGAATGCACACAGGGGAGAAACCTTTTAGTTGTTCAGTCTGTGGTAAAAGATTCATACAACATGGAAGTCTGAGACAACACGCAACTGTCCACACAGGGGAGAAACCGTTCAATTGTACAGTTTGTGGTAAAGGATTTGCACGAAAATCACATTTGAGACGACACTCAACTGTCCACACAGGGGAGAAACCATTTAGTTGCAGCGTTTGTGATAAAAGATTCACTGCACTTGCTTCTATGAAAAAACACAAGTGTGCTGGTGAGAGCAGAGGAAGAAAATGAAACTGGAGATTTATTCGAGACAGACAAAGACAAATCCCTCCATCAGGCTCAGTGAGGACTCAGTCTGTGGAAACAGAAAGAGGAAGTGGATTTTGACTTCTGTCACGTTGTGTTTGTGCTACAAATGGATCAACGTAGCTATGGATTATTTTAGTAACCCATTATTCTACCGATTAATCCATCGATTAATCGAGTAATTGAATAAGATATGCTTCTGCTTTAATAAAGAGCAGTTGTGAATATACAAAAAGGAAATAAGACAGGTCTCAAAATAATCAACTGATTCGTTTCCTTTTTAGAAAAATCAGTGTTTCTATTGTTTAAATTTGCATATTTGTCTGTCAAACCTGAACCCATGTAGTGGGCTTCAGGGCCATAGACCACTCTGGATTTGAAAGAAACCACTTTCCAAAATGCAAAAACAAATAAATAAGAAATAATAAAATTACTTTCAAAAAGACAGATATACATTAAAGCAATAATAATACATAAACATGGACCTTAATTTGTGTGTTTCAAGCAGGTGTACAGCTCATGAGTGACAGAACTGTTCACTGTCTTCTTAGAAGACTTTTTTCAACTGTTTGTCTGTAATTTCATGGAAAGTGCTTTTTGTACCGTCTTTTAAAAAACATACAAATAAAGTTATTATTATCACACCTGCTGACCTGGGGCCCGTTTCACAAAGCAGGTTTAGTGAAAACTCTGAGTTTGTTAAGCCTGAAATGAAGGAAACTCTGAGTTTTCCGTTTCACAAAGGGAGGTAACTCAAAGAGGAGTAACTCTACCTGTTTCACACAGAGAGGTAACTTAAGCTCGCGGTCAGTTACCATAGTAACAGACTCTATGAACCTAACCTGGTCGGGACCAGGTTTTTCTCAATGAACCTGGAGTTCCTCTCTGTCTCCGCCCTCTGTCAGCCACACACGGTATTTGATTTCCTCATTTATTCATCAGCAGGCGAGTTTTGGGATAACATAGTTCTGCCGTCTGTTATTTAAAAAAATCAGTCAGTAGGCACTTTTTTTCACTAACATGTCCTTTTGACAACGACCCCGTGGATGAAGGTGCAGCATTACTGCGCAGGGAATTAAACATTCGTCGGGAGATGGTTATCAGACCGCGCATAGATGTTCTGGCATTTCCAGACAATTATCTTTTTGAACGGTACCGTTTCACGTCACAGTCCATCATCTACATACACAACCTAATCCGTCCTTACATTTGCAACATTACCAGCCGGAGTCATGCTCTCACATCCCAGCAGATATTGTGTGTTGCGCTGCGTTTCTTTGAGCAGCATTATGTTGGTGATAAAACAACTGCACAGTCAAACAGCCACTTAATATTTACTTTACAATGTGACACATGATCAAAATGAGGTACCCCCATTAAATTATGCCGTGTCTTACCTGTTTGAACGATGTTTTTATGTTTCATCTTGAGCTGCTGCCAAGTGCGCTTCTCCTCCGCCTGATTGCACCTACATGAAATAAATTAATGAGCTCCCATTCAAGCAGTTTTCCCCTGTAATATTATTGTGATTGCAAAGGACTACATTTAAACTTACGCATTGACCCCACGCCGCCTCCCTCTCTTCTGCAGCTGCAGCGGTGTTACACTTTTTTCTAAAAACATGCTCAAATTCGCCGTATGAGCGCATTAAGATTTCGAGTTCCAGTGGGGTAAAACACGCAGCCCTCCTCTTCCCGTCGCCATGGTGACTCGTCGAATCGGGGCTCCATTGATGTTGGCTTTTTCTAGTCGTGGTGCACGCGCTTAACCCTGAGTTAACCTACTCTGAGTTGATTGAACTAACTCAAATCACCTGTTCTGAAACCGGAAACTCGGAGTTTCCTATCTCAGACTAGATCAACTCAGGGTTCAGGATTAGACTCGGAGTTTGTTGAACCTCCTTTGTGAAACGGGCCCCTGGAATCAGACTAAACTGAATGTCCTTGCTGTTTTGAATCAGTGTTTTTGAGGCTCAAACTGCTCCTTACACCATCTGATCATTTGTTTTGTGTATTTCAGTGTGTGTGTGAGTGAGTGCAATAAATGAAGCTCTAGTTTCACAAAGTGACTGCAGCGTTTTACTTTCTACTTATTTTCTTATGCTAAACCTAGCTAAGTTCGGGACATAACTAGTAGCCATCGCGTTGATTAACGTCCTTAACTATTCATTACATGCAGCCACAATTCACGCACATTCTCGATGAGCCTCTGCGTCAACTAGCCATCCTACTGTCACCTTGATATGAACCGAACCTTGAGTGGTCACGTGCGCTGGCTGTTTTCTGTTGAAGCACTGACGTTGTGCTGTTGCTAAGCTAAGCTAAGCTAAGCTAGCTCAGTTTTGCACTGGACTACAGAGTTTTCATTTTTCTTCACTTTGAAATGATCCCAAACTTTGGACATTTCCTGTCGTTTTCTCTGCTCTCTCTTCTCTCTTGGCTCCGCGCTGTTTGCTCGCCCTCCATTTTGAAATCAGCGCCATTAATTTATCACGTGTGTTCACCGCGTGAGCACGTTGTGCCACAGCGATAGTCATCCGTGTGAAACACGATGAGCCCTGCGCTGCAGGAAAAGATCCTGACAAGAAGTGAAGGGATTAAACGAATCCTCGATGCAGATTCTTTGGGGATTATTTGTAATGGAGTTAGTCGAGGAATCGTTTCAGGTAAAACAAAAGAAACAAAACTCTCCACTCAGCGACGGTTCACGCATGTTCATGAGAGTCTGTCAAAGTTCAAAAAACAAACACAAGCATTTAGTGATGAAAACATCCTGTTATCATCCATCTAGAAACACATTTCCTTTGACACAAACATCAGTCCTTCCTGCATCCTGTTCATCTTTACAGCATCAGCAGGTGTTCGTCGACATCCGTGACAAAACATTTTGGTTCAGCAGAGGTGTGTATGAAACATCAGCAAATGGCAGAAAAATGGAGGAAGATTGTTTCTAACTGAGTCAAAAATGACCCCCGGGACCAAACTATCAACCAGAATTATCTTTAGTCATTTATACTTTATCTGTAAATCAAAAACTCAGGACGTTTTTAATTGTAATCTTCAAATGCTTGAATTCAAAAGCAGCGTCACAGACTGAAAGATGTGGAACGCTGCAAAAACACCTGTTTGGAACATTCCACAGGTAAACAGGCTGATTGGTCACAGGTGAGAGGATCATGATTGGGTATGAAAGGGGCGTCCTGGAAAGGCTCAGTCGATCACAGAGGATGGAGCGAGTTCACCTCTTTGTAACAGACTGTGTCCAGATCTCAGCAGATTTCAGCCCATAAGGCAGAGGTGGTCCTGGCTAGTTTTACGCCCTGGGCGAACCATCCCTGGACCATGTCTGTGGCCGCTGTGGAGGTATCTGACTCCTCATTTCGGCCAGTGGGTGCTCCAGCTCCAAAATGAATTTACAATTAAGATACAATATGTACGTTAGGTCACACTTACATCACACATGCATCAGTTACCTAATTAAAATAACCATAATGCACAATTTATGAACATTTGTTCATCCTAGTAACTAAGCATAACACACTACAAATTATTCAAAAAGCTATATCACATGTAGCTTACAAAATGCCATGTCAGAGTATATTAGAGGTTATCTAAGTTAGCATAGACCCACGTATAGCATTAAAAACTCCACAGTCTGTGAACGTGCACTTGTTGTGTTGCAGACACAAACCAGCCTCGGTTGCCTTTGGGTGAAATTAGTTGGATGACATGATGCCTCAATTCTAACAGTTGCTAGTTCAGCAAAACTAAAAACCAAACACAGTCGTCTTCTGTGGCTGAGTAGCAACATATTAGCAAGAGGCTAATAAATGGCCTATAGGCTACTGTCACTCAATGCATCCCTTTATCTTCTGCCCGTTTCTCCTCTTCTTCTTTCTTCTTTAATTATTATTGACACAGCTACAGATCACATCCAATACAGATATATAAACAAGCAAACAAACAAAGAAATTATGTTTTCTTATTATCTTCTTTCTTATTAATTATCTTATGAAACTTCTTTCACTTTATTGTTGAAATAAAACGTCTCCCCAACCATCCAGGCTTTCTGCCAGTTCATTTCTCCACAGAATGAGTTCCAAAAAGATTGTCCTAAAGGTAAAGTTGTGGTTTGAATACAATTTCTAATATATTTGTTTGAGCATCTCCTCTTTGTTATATCGATTTCCCCCACAAAGATCTGACTATTAAAGGATCCAGCAGTAGGAAAAGAAAAATCATAAGTTCCTGAGCTTCTAAGAAGCTGCAGCCGCCCTCTGGAACAGCAGCGAACACTGGAAACTGAAAGTTATTCATAAATTCTTGGTAAGAGAGTAATTGTCCTCCATCATTAACAGATTTTCTAACACATATGATCCCACGATAAAACCACTTCCTGTAAAATAACGATTTCTTTTTTATAGAGAATATTTTCATTATTCCAGATGTAGAGATCAGTTGGTGAGAAGCTGTGCTTAAAAATCAGTTTCCAGGCAAGTAAAGCTTGTTTTTGAAAGTTTTTCTATTTTGTAATTACATTTCAATAAAAAGTGGATTCCACCAACATCATTAAATACAGATTTAGGAAAATATTCCAGATGTTGTCTCTCTCTTTAATTAGCTTTGCTAACCACTGCACTTTGAAAGTGTTGTTCAGCATTTCAGAACTTAACACCTCCATGCCTCCTTTACTTTTAGGGTTACATAGAGTTTGTTTCTTTATCTAGTGACGTCTGTTCCTCCATATAAAGTTAATGACAGTCTGATCTAATTTTTTGTGGATTGCTGGGGGCATTTCCAGAGACAGGGACACATACACGGATCTGGATATACCTTCAGCTCTGCCGCTGACAGGTCTCTCATCAAGCACATATCAAACCTCTTGGCTATTTGTTGTGTTATTGGGTTAAAATTTAAATTGCAGCGATCGTTTTCGTTTTTATCAATAACCACACTTAAATAAATGACGTGTTCTTTACAGGAAAACCATTCAGGTCTGACAGATCACTTTCTTTGATTGGCAATAGCACAGATTTATTCAAATTCATTCTTAGACCTGATACAGTTGAAAATTCATCAATACAGCTGATTGCTTTATTACTTCATATTTATCCTTTAAAAATATCGTTGTATCATCTGCTAGTTGAGCTAATTTAAATTCTCTGCCTAAAGCGTTTATGCCTTTAAATGGATTCACGGTCTCTACACACTCCGGGGTTGTGCCACATGTTAGTTCTACTGAGCTGTTAAATCCTTTATATAAAGTTTTTACTACTTTTTGAAACTTTTCTCCAAATCCAAAAAATTCAATAGTTCTAATCATAAACTGGTGACTGATTGTATCAAATGCTTTATAGAAATCAACAAACATAATAAGGCTTTCATCAGGAATATAATGATTATAATCAATCATGTCCAATATTAATCTTATGCTATTGATTATGTTCCTTTCAGGCATAAATCCCGATTGCTCTTCATCAATAATGTCACTTAATCCAAGTTTTAGCCTTTTGGCAAAAATTGACACAAATATTTTGGCATCACTATTCAGCAGACTGATGGTCTCCAGTTGTCACTGCTGAGTTTGTCCTTGTTTGGTTGTGGATTTAGTTTAATTCGCCCTTGTTCCAGGGTTCGAGGTAACTCCTCTTTTTCTCAGGCTTCTTCAAACATTGCTGCTAGAAATGGGGTTCATGTCTTGCGATGATCTTTGTTGAATTCCTCCTTTTAACCCGTCATTTCCAGGTGATTTGTTGTCTTTCAAAGCTTTAATGCAAGTTTCTACATCATTTAAGCTCATTTTCTGATCACAGATTAAAGTTATCGTCAGTTCTTTTAACACCTGGTTCTAAGCCTGTAAGGAACACATCAATATTATCTTGGCCTAATAAGTCAGCGCTGTACAGTGTTTCAGGGAACGTGGCCACATATTGTGAGATTTCCTTTTCATTATCACAAACTGCATCATTAACTCTGAGTTTGCCCAGAGATGACGTCAGAATTTCTTTGGACATTTTTCACCTTGCTCCATCCATCTTCTCCTGGATCTGACCAAAGCACCTTTGGCTTTTTCTTCATATATTCTGTCCAGTTCAGCTCGTGCAGTTTCTGACACACACGACCTGTTTGACTTTCAGCGGCAAGTTGACGTGCCAGTAAAGCCTGGTCAGGGCGTCCCAGCGCACGCTCCACTACCTGACATGGAAATGGGCGGTACGTTTGTTTTGTCTTTTTTTTTTTTTTTTTTTTTTAAGGGCGGTCGTCCACATCGCCCATAGCAAAAACCGGCGGGCCATAAAATGCCCAGCTCTGCTCTGTGGAGTCTAAATGACACCTCGATTGACCAATCACAATCTGCCATATGAAGCCGAGCAGCCAATAACAGCCTGAGTTGAACAGAGGAGCCTCTTTCGTTACTTCCGGGATTATCTCCGGCTCAATCGCCTCGGCAGATTTCAGCGCTGTTCACGGTTGCGTCGAAGCCTCTCAGCAGCCTCCACCAGGGGGCGCTGGCCGGGCTGCTGTGTGAAAACAAACAGGAGCTGTGAACTTTAATGTAGCTTCATCAAATTCAAGACTTCATTTCAAAGAGAAAAGGCAGCAGTTCAAATGTGTCCTTTCATCAGAGGAGCTGAATTATAAAGATTTATTTACATGTTGAGGATTTTTAAATAAAAAAACAAAGACATACTGAATAAACTGCACTTACATCGTTACCTTCAGTCACCACAGACGACACGTTCACTCACTGAGCTGTGTGTGTTCAGCAGACAGTGAACGTCAAACAAGAAGTCAGCTCTGATACTTTGACTCAGATCAGTCGGTGGTTCATTGATTAGTCTAATCAAGAGAAATTATTTCACATGCATTAAAATTCTTTTGCACGGTTTCGGCTCTGCAGCAGAAAACAAAACGTTTCCTCCAGAGTCTCAAACAGGAAGCAAAACGTTGCTCGGTCAGTTCAGAACCACCAGCCACACGAGAAATACGGCAGTTATTGAGCAAAACGTGAACTTGGCCTCAGAAGAAGTCGACTCACTGAACTTCACGTCCACATTTTCTTTTCATCTTTACATTTCTTTACACAAACACGTTTAATCAGTGTTTTTCTTTTCCAGGAGCATTCAGTGCGACAGACGTCCAAGAGCTTCACAAACAGGAAACCAGAGCTGAAGAAGAGGAGTGGAGGGAGGAAGCCTGCAGACGTTCAGCTCCTGGGACTCATTCCGTCTGACTTCAGTCTTTTCAGGACTGCGATTGGCGGTTCAGGTTCTGGATCCGTTTCCAGGTTGATAAAATATTTCAGTTGATATTTAAGAAATGCGCTTCTTTTCTTTCTTTCCAGGAGTCGGATGTTCAGACTGATACCACTTTGATGTGTGTGCGGTGAACAGCCACAGCTGTTAGCTTAGCACAAAGACGGGAACCAGCAGCTGGCCGGACTCTAATGTGCATGAAGGCTCTGGAAGTCAAACCATTCCTCCTTCTCTTTACACAAGGACAAAACATGGTGGCGGTTCACGAACCTCAAGCTGTCGTTCTTTGATTGTCGTTTGTTTTTGGAAATTCGTGCTTTGCTGCGCTAACTGGTGAACTCTTCATGGAGCTCGTGATTATCGCACTTCTGTAAAGTTGAGGGACTGAAAGAGACAAAGAAAAAGAGTTGGAGATACTCTGAGTTTTACTGTTAGGTCAATTTGAAGCCCCAAAACCACTGGAGCCGACATTTCCCATAATGCAACTCAACAGCGTGTCATGCCGCGACGACGCGCACAGATCCAACAGTCACGAGCGGCAAAAACACACAAAGAAAACACGTTGGTGCACGAAACCAAATGAAATCTGAACACGTTTTGGTCAGAAGTTTGTTTTTTTTGTTAAATCTTCGTCTCTGCAGCTCAAAGGTTCGATTCCCGCCTGCTCTGGAAGTCGTGATCTTTTCTGGTTGGATGGTTTCAGCATCTCTAAAACAAAACTTATCATGTAGTGTCGTGACAGGAGGAACTTTATTCTGTACAATAAAAAAAAAAATCTCCATTTATTGTGTGTATTCTACCAGGACAGAATATCCTGAGTTCACGTTATGAGTGAAGCTGATTGGTCCGCTGAACGGAACATGAGAATAACATTTTTTTCATCATTACTGGATCAACCTTTTTCTTTTTTTCCTTTTACTTTTTGTTGTCAAAAGACAAAGAATAAAAAATTATAAAAAGTGACAAAAACAAAGAACATCTACAGAGAACACTCATATTTACATCTGTTAAATAATCCCCCACAGAACCACATGAAACTCTTTAAAAACATGGATCAATCTGACGGATGCTGCATGAAGTGGGATCTTCTGAAGTGGTTTTCCGAGCCGATAAACGGAGGACGAAGAGTCCTTGAGCAAGGCACCACGACCCGTCACCTCGTCTCCTCCATGATCAGGTCGGCTGAATGTCGCAGACTAAAAATACCAAACGTTCGCCGGTTCGAGCTTCTTTTGAGTTTTTCAACCGTTATGTGTTTACAAACTGAACAGTAAAATTATGCCGAGTCAGTGATTCGCACTTCCTGTTTATAATGAGGCCAAAAACGTGGAAAAGTGGAAATTGTCAGGCAGGTTCTGCAGTTCTGAGGATCTGTTCCGTTTCCTCAGGTGTGTCTCAGGTGTGTGATGATGTCACGACTCGGAGGAGTGTGAGGTCTGACGTAAAGTGCTGAAAAAGTGTTGATGAGGTCAAACTGATTCCGTCCTTTGTGTCGCTTTATTTTGTTGATAATGGATCTGAAATCAATGATCAGCTCGCTCCCGTTTTTCTGTGGAAGCGACATGAAGCGTCTTCGTCGAGACCTCAACGTTAAAACGTTTCAGCTGCGAACAGAAAGACGTGAAGAGACGTCGTTTCTTTGTCAGCTTTGACTTTCTGCTGATGAACTAAAGGTTAACGAGAATCGTGGAGGGGATGCTGGAGCTCGTCCAGAAACGCTCTTGGTTACATTTTGTGAAGTTTGTTCAGAGACTGTAAAATGTCCCGAATAACAAAGGATCGGCGTGTCGAATGAACTAATGAACATGACTGACGTTTCCTCATTTACTGTCTGTGTCGCGCTTTAAACGCAGACACTCGAAAACATTTTCCTTGAGCTGATTTTCAGATCCACCTTCAAGCAGCAGCCTCACAGCTGATCCTGGTCTGGACGCCTCACCGGCTCCTCCGAGCTGTGACTGCGCAGCCCTGCAGCGCCACCTGTGGGCCGACCCAGCTCCAGCTTCCCGCCTCTGCTCTTCATCCAAACTGTACATTTTCAGCATGGCACACTGAAAGGCAGCGCGGCGTCTCAGTGCGCTGCACAGTCGGCGTCCCACCGTTTCTACACCAATTCTTATATATTAGGACAATTTCTCTTGGAGGAGCTTTGTTTTCTGAGTTTTCTGACAAACTGTTTAAACAGTAAAAGCTCAAATTACTGATTCAGATCCTTTTGCAGCTTCCAGGAAACTGGACTTTTCCAGGAAGAGGAAGCTCTATCGGTTACCTGTTGCAGGGATGAAGAAGGTTTTTTTCAAAGGTATCTGAGTTTCTCCTTCTCTTCCTTTTATATCGCCATGGCGATGCATCTTCAGACTCCTTCTGATTGGCTGATTAAGTATTCCGCTGTCCGCCTGCGGGCAGATGACGGTGAGGAGGACGAGGAGGAGGGGTGATGATGGTGGCGCCCTCGCAGAGAGGTGTGGTTGCCGTGGTGATGGTGGGGGTTGTGGTGGGACGAGGGCGGAGGCGGAGGCGGGTCCCGGAGAGACGGCGGGACGGCCGAGGACTTGATGGGGACGATGCGTGTGTCCATGACCTCGCAGTCCACCTGCATCATCATCTCGTAACCCTGAGAGGAGTTGTAGAGACTCTCTGAGGGGGAGGAGGAGGAGAGGGAGGAGGAGAGACGGGTGAGGAGGAGGGGGGGAATGTGAGGGAGGAGGAGAGGGAGGAGGAGAGACGGGTGAGGAGGAGGGGGGGAATGTGAGGGAGGAGGAGAGGGAGGAGGAGAGACGGGGGGGGGGGGGTGATGTAGTTCAGAGAAGGTTGGACGGAGACAGAAAAGGAAGACAGTCAGACTTCTCTGATCACATCCATATGATACTGTGTGTGAGTGTGTGTGGGATCAGACACACACACACACACTCTGAAATAAAAAACTGCACAATGACACTGTCAGACTGATAAACGTCTGCTGCTCCCGGCGGTGGAGACACATGATGGCGTAAAGCTGACTGTGTGTAAACATGGCCGACAGCTCCGTCGCCCCCTGGTGGCTGATGATGGCGTCTTCATTGACCGTCACTGGTTAAGACAATAATTAGGATCTGGCTTTGAAAGACGTTGGAGGGTCATTTTGTCCTGTTGTGTCTCCAGCCGTCTGCGTCCCCTGAGATCAAACACGTCACTGTCAGCTCGCCGTCTCGAGCATTTCGACAGTTCAGCGCTCAGACTCACCGTTCACAGACATGGCCGGCATCACCAGAGACATCTTCGGTCTGCTGGTCTTATTGTGGCTGATGGCCGGCAGCAGCAGGTGATCCTGCAGAGAGACAGTCGGGTCAGTCACGAGTCATTCGCAGTCCACAAAGACAGAGGAAAAAGCACCAAGAGCTCAGAAAGGTTGAGCTCGTGTGTCCACAGCTCGGCTCGACTCCACCCACTCAGATCAACGCTCTCGATGCAGGCGGGAAAACCAAAAAAAGAGCGAGTAAAGCTGAGTCAGCGGAGTCGAGCCACGCATTGGAAGCGCCGCGTCCGTGCTGAGAGGTTTGTCTGGACCGAGCTGTGGACGGACGTCTGGTGTTGTCGTACCCGTCTGAAAGAGACGACGTAGAAAGTGTCCTCTCTGCGGTCGATGGCGTCCAGGAAGTCGCTGTAGGTGACCTCAGGACCAGGAAGCACCTGCAGCTGACTGCAATGACATGAACGAATCCTTCACTTAAATCAAAGTATCAATACAACAGTGGAAAAACACTATTAGCTACACTGATTTAAAGTGGTAAAAGTACTCACTGTGCAGTACTCTGACCCTGTGACTGATGTATTATAATATATTAATACTGAAAGAGACGATGAAGAGTCAAACCTTCCGCTAACGATCCGTTATGGTTTTACACACTAATGAATCCAGTTTTCTGTTTCACTTCACCAGCTGACACAAACTTTACTTTCAGGTCATTTCTGACTGAAACTCGGCTGAATGAGCTCAGCAGGAAGAAGAAGAGTGAGCCGAAGCGTCTGCTGAACCTTTCTATGGAGCGGTGAGTCTGGATCGGCAGATATCTGGAGAAGTTCGTCTTCCTCAGCTGAGCTTTCTGCAAGAAGAAGAGAGACGGAGCCGCGATGAATCTGGACTCTAATGATCCCTGTTTGGCTTCAGAACGGCACAGAGAGGAGAGGCGGCGTCGGCGCTGACAGGAAGGACAAACGTGAAGCCAACCTGTGCGATTTTGGCCTTCTTGGCCATTTTGGGCTTCCCTCCAGACTTCTTCCTGTCGATCTGGTGTCGGTGGACCCAACCTCTCAGCTCATCTGCCAGCCTGCGAAGCACAAAGCCGCTCAGCTCAGAGCAGACAGCAGCTCCAACACATTTCAAAGTCTTTGACTCGTGCCGTCGCTTCACTGTGCATCTACGTCCTCGACATGAGCCCTCACACACGAACTACAACAAGGGTGATAGTTTGAGGATGACGACGATGACGACGGCTCGAAGGAGGGAGGGAGAGACAAGAGCAAGGAAGGAAGGAAAGAAAGAAAGAAAGAAGGGAGGAACGTTTGAAAGAAAGGAGGAAGGAAGGAAGAATGGATGGGTGGAAGAAAGAAAAGAAGAAAGTAAGAAAGAAAGAAAGCAAGCAGGGGAAAGGAAGGATGGGTGGAAGGACAAAAGGAAGTAAAAAAAGAAAGATGAAAGAAGGAAAGAGAGAAGGATGGATGGAAGGAAAGAAATCCATTTCCAATCCATTTTATTTATAAAGCACAATTTTAAATAAACACAAAGGTTTCCAAAGTGCTGTACAGTAAAACAAACACAATAAAACATAATAAATAAAAGATTAAAAAGATAAGAACATAAAATGATAAAATATCTGGACACATAAAATCAACAACCTAAGTGGTGTGAAAAGCCAAAGAAAAAAGAAAAGATGGAAAGAAGGGAGGAAGGAAGGATAGAAGAAAGTAAAGAAGGAAAGAGAGAAAGGACAGAAAGAAGAAAGAAAGAAAAAAGGAAGCAAGGAAGGAAGGAAGGAAGAAGGATGGACAGAAATAAAAAAGAAAGGAATTGAGGAACTGTGGAATGAAAAAAGGAAGGAAATAATGGAAGTTTAAAGATTAACGTCATGTATGAACGTGTGAATGAATGAATGAATGAATGAATTCTATGAAGTTTTTCTCGTTAGAGGAGGACGAACCCATTTTTTCTCTTTGTTCATACTGAGCTCAACTGTTTCCTGTTTAAAAGAAGTGAATGAAAGGAGGCGCTGGAGGAGCAGGTGGAGGAGGAGGAGGAGATGAAGAAGGAGGAAGGAGGAAGAAACACAAAGGAGTAACAAAAAGTCTTTTGGTGTTTTCGTCACCTGAGGGACTCGGAGCGGTTGAACTGCCTGCAGTCTGAGGAGGTGAAGTAACGATCGATGTCCTGCAGCACCAAGTCCTTGATGTCACTGAACACATCGCTCAGGTTCCTGCAGACACAAACACACACTGAGATGCGTTCACTGTCATCAAAGCTGCGTTTCAGCCGCACAGAAACACTTTCCCACAGACGGTTTGAGGCGTGTTGGTGAACCAGTCGTGTTCGCTGTTGAAAACACGTCCGTCTGCATTTCAGTCTGACGGCTGTGACGCAGAGGACGCGACGGCCTGTGAAGGCACCACAGCGTGAGGAGAGCCGCCAGTTTCATCGTCAGCGCAGTGAAACGAGGAGACGACAGGCTTCCGGCTCACGTTACGAATGTTTCAGCGAGCTGGAAGCTGAGCTGACGGTGTGTCGGAGATGTGTTCACTGACTCTGCCGGCAGATACTCAATATCAAAAGTCTTCAGTCGGGTTTGGGGCAGAAAAACGTCCACTGCAGTTTTCACTTCCTGCCCTCCGTCTGGATTCAACGTCATGTGACTGAAACAGTTTTACTGGTAACTCACAACGTAAAAACACACGTTTTCATTCAAGCAGTTCCGCTTGGGGACGTGGCTCATGTGAATGAATCCATGTGCGTTAAGACTCCGAGGCACCCGACGAAGGTCTGGTCTCACCTGAACTGGTAGGACTCCGGAGCCTCGTCTCCTCCTTCCTCCTCCGTCTCCGTCTTGTCCTCCACTCTGCTCGCAGGAGCCGCCGCCTCCTGCTGCTGATACTGCTGCTGCTGCTCGATCTTCAGCAGCCGTCGTCCCGTGTACGACACCACGCCGTCCTGCAGGCCCGACAGCTTCCTGTCTGTGATGCTGAAGAAGAAGAAGAGGAAGAGGAAGAAGAGGAAGAAGAGGAAGAAGAGCAGGTTAAAGTCTTAACGGACATTTCTTCTTATTTATTTTATTCACTGAGTGTGGGCTCATTTTTTAACGTACGTAAAGAGAATTTAATGAACGCGTGTTCGTTTGTCTTATATTTATGTGCTATATTAATCAAATATTATCTTAACGTGTAATTCATAACGATTTGAAAACACTCTATGTTCCATGATGAGTAAACTTCATGTACACTGTTTGTATGTATGTAGAACTGGAAAAGAAAGAGGAAATGGTAGAAACAATAGAATAAAAGCAGAGAAGAAGAAAGGGGGTACCTGACGGGTCCGAAGCTGAAGGTCATGAAGAGCAGGACGGCCATGACACACACGGCCCTCTTGTTGCTCGCTGAGTCGCTGCCCTGAAAAACACAAACGGAGACGTAAGCTGCACGAACACAAACAGCGTCTGCAGGCGGACGTGACGACACGTTCACGAGCTGTCTGATTTCAGGAAACCGACTCATTCCTCGCCGTTTGAGAGTCAGCTGGCTGGTTTCCGTCACGGAGTCTTACAGGTGGAGCAGATTTCTCTCCCGGCTGTGATCGGCACTTGGGTCTGGATCTCCTCGTCCTTCCTGTTCAACCTGTTCTTGTTCATTGAATTAATGAGCGGCTGTGCGATGAAGGCCTCTCTGCAGGATTCCTCCTTTAATCACAGCTTTCCCTGCTTTCAGCCGCTGTTCTCAGTCTTCTCTGCTTTCCTACACTTTGACCATCAAATGTGCTTTTACACACGTGTTAATGTTGTTTTCTACCTTTTCCTTGTTTGTTTTTAGTATCGACATGTTGACCCAAGTCTGGCACATCCACAGACATTCAACATTCGCAGGTTTTTTGGTTTTTTGTTTTGTTCCAGAAGTCTTTTTCGTGGAGCCCCTGAACGTCACACTTCTGGAGGTCAAAGCGAAGTGAATGGTTACACTACGCTGATGAAGAGGATGAAGAGTCCCATCCCTCACCTCTTTCCCGGCCAGTCTCTCCCTCAGCGCCTGGTTCTCCCTCCGGAGACGTTCGTTCTCCTGCTGCGCCTCCCTCAGCTGAGCCTCCAGGTTCTGCAGGTACTCCTTCTTCTTCTTCCTCGACTGGCAGGCCGACTCGCGGTTCTTTATCATCCTCTGCTGCCGCTTCAGCACCTTCATCTGCATGAGGAGGAGGAGGATTGGGAGGAGATGGAGGAGAGAAAAGGGATGAAGGGAAGAGGAATCAGAGGAGGAGGAAGGGATGAAGGGAAGAGGAATAAGGAAGGAGGGATGGAGGTGGCACAAAGGAGGGAAGAAGAAAAAAAGACTGAGCTCGAGTCAAACAAACGAGCTCATTCTTCTTTGAGCCCAAACGAGCCCGCAGGCACATTTCTGCTCGTGACTCAGAACGTCCCGCCCACTCACATCGATGTCGTTGGAGTTGTTGCCGGGCAACGTCGTGGTCGCCGGGACGATGGGTTTGCCGCTGGGCGGAGCCGCGGGGCTGGAGCAGTGCTGCGGGATGCTGGGAGAGACGGGCTCCATTTTGACGATGGCCGGAGCCGAACCGAGGCAGACGGACTGAGACAAGACGACTGGAGGACGAGGACAGACAAACACAATCAATAATCCGGATCGATCAGGCTTACCTGCAGCCTCTGTCACTGCCTTCATCCACACGACACAACGAAACACCAACACCCCTCACCGGGTCTGGTCTGGTCCATGGAGGGCAGGCCCTGCAGGATGAGGGTCTTGGCCGGTGCTGGGGTCTGGGGGACGGGGAGGGCGGTGACACACATGGGTCTGGGCTGGATGGGGGGTTTGGTGCTCAGGATGCTGCTGGCCTTCAGTGTGGCCGAACTGGGCAGAACTTCAGGTGAGAAAAACAAACGTCACATTTCAGACGTTCGACCTCGTTCAGAGCAGAGCGAGACGCTTTCATTCATTCAGACTTCAATCTGACTGCTTTGCTCTGCAGAAAGACTCCAGCTGTCAACGACCCACATGACCGAAGCAAAGATCTTCCACAAACAGAAAGTCAGCTGATTTGAACTGGAACGATGAGGCAGTGGCATGCACACACAGACAAAGACGGTGTTTGGAGGAGCTTCACACCAAACTAAACATCTGTTCGTCTGAGCTGCGCCGCAGTGCTGGAACGTAGCCGAGTACTTCACAAAATAAATAAACAAATAAACAGCAGGACGTTTGAGGCCCCTTAATTTCTACCACATCTCTTCTCATGACCCCTCACATTTATCTGGTGACCCTCTGGAGGGGCCCAACCCCTAGGTTGGGAACCGCTGCACCAAACTAGCTGTCTGTATATGAACAGGTCAAACTGAGCCCACCTGAAGCAGCTGTGACTGTGAAATGCTGCTGACAGTGATGCTTCAGTGCGGATGTATAATAACATGTCAGAGGGCAAAACAACTACTTTCACTGTTGATACTGTGAGTAAAGAAATAGTCCCTCTTTTTCCTCTCTCACACACAAACATGCTGTGAGAGCAACAAAGACATGATTCTGCTGCTACACGTCAGTCCACCACGGCAGCTAGCTAGCAGCAGGTATCTGTTAGCGGACGCCACAGAAGCACGGAGGCGACGTTAAAGCGTCGCTGACAATCTGAACAGAACAGCAGCAGCGAAACCTCCGGTGACCGAACACACCTGCCGCCTGCGGCTGGACTCCACTGATGACCGCTGGGATCTGCGCCGTTAACGCCGTCTGTAGCTGCGTCTGCGCTGGAGGTATGGACGTTGTTGCCACGGTGATCTCCATGGACCCCAGCGGAGGAGACAGCACGTCTCCGTACATGTAGGGAGGAGTCGGAGGGTTTTCGCCTTTCACTGTGATCTGGGGGGGAGAAGATGGACCAACGGCGTCAGCGACCACGAGGCAAGCGCCGCTGTGGGAGGACTTTGCAAACACACACCTGTGGGTCTGGTGAGGACGCCGCGCAGTCGGACCCGAGTGAGGACGCCGGAGAGGGAGGTTCTGCTTTCACCTGGAACACTGGACACACGGACACGCAGGTGAAGCAGCTCAGGATGAAAACATATTTCAGTTTGTTCAGCGTCCTGAGTGACGTTTGACAAGAAACTGGAGAACTTACACATTTCCACCGGTAACGGCTGAGTGATGGTCATCTCATTTTTTATCACCGGAGTTTCCCCTTCAGGCAAAAGACATCAAGACAAAGACGTCAGGACGAGGACAGCGATGGTTTGAAGTCAGCAGCTGAAGTTTAATGAGCTTTTTTCATAACTAGCTTTTGCTCTCGTTGTGTATTTAAGTGTCCACGAAACAAAACAGAAGCTTCCTGCTGAGGACGTGGAGCTTAAATGAAAGAAACGTTTGAAAGGCTTCACTTTATCTCTGCTGACAAGAATATTTTCACAAAGAATAATGAAGACTGAACCATGAATGAAGGAAAAACTCTGATTCCACATCATGTTTCACTCTCTTCAGCCATGATGGAAGACACACCTTTAAAGACGTCTTCCTCTGAGCTCCATTAAAACACGTCAGTGAGACACAGACAGACAGACAGACAGAGACACACACACACACAGACACACAGACACACAGACACAGACACACACACACAGACACACAGACACAGACACAGACACACAGACACACAGACACACACACACAGACACACACACACACACACACACACACACACACACACACACACACACACACAGACACACACACACACACACACACACACAGACACAGACACAGACACACACACAGACACACAGACACACACACAGACACACAGACACACACACAGACACACACACACACAGACACAGACACACAGACACACAGACACACACACACACACACACACACACACACACACACACTACAGCACCAAATGTGGGTTCATCCGCCTCTGAAAATAGTCCCAGCAGACGCTCTGCCTCCTCCTGTTGGTCTTGGTGGAGGAAACCTCAACGCTTTTGGTGTTTGTGGTGTTTTTACAGATTTATGTCCTCAGCAGGAACCAATGGGCTTAAAGCTGAGAGCCACAGACAGGAAGTCACACGGTGCCTTTAATCAGACTCTTGGCCCAGCATGTAAAAAACCTAAACACAGCATGGCTGAAGCTCGGCAAGGCCTCGTCAGCTGCCGGGCGACAGGAGCGAAGGGCGGAGCGTCTCCTGTGTCACAGACGTTTGAGGAGGCCAAAGCTAAACGCTGACCAAAGGTGGGTTAAGGTTGCCGGCGGCTGCTCACGGTTGGCTGGTCTGTACCTGTGAGAAGGTTGTCGTCAAGGTGTTGCCATGGTGATGTGGGGTTGTCGGGATCGAGGGTGAGCACCAGGTCGTTGTCAAACTGCGAGAGGTCGGCAGAGGAAAACCAGGGAGGAAGAGGGAGGAAGAGGGAGGGAAAGTAGGTCAAAGAAATGCTGGATTAGTCAGTATGTCTAATGTGTGTGAGTGTGAGTGTGTGTGTGTGTGTGTGTGTGTGTGTGTGTGTGTGTGTGTGTGTGTGTGATGCTCTGCCAACTGATAATTAGCCTGATTATCCTTTGACCTGTTATCTGGCCTCACTTTAAAGACCTGGTTTATGACAGATGAGTTTAATGTCGACATGTTGGGAAATACTCCTTCTCAAAGAGCAGCTGAAGTAGTTTTTCCTCCTCGGGTCCAGAGTGAATCAGGCCTTCACTTTTGGACAGGCTTCTATTAGAGACAGGCCTTAGTTTCTAACTTAGCCCGTTAATCCAAGCTCAAAATCTGCTCAAAAGTTAAAAAAGCCTTAGTTATCATGTCCACATGATTAAAAACACGACTGAAGCGAATCCACTTCACAGCAGTCTCCATCAGGGTCGAACTAGCATGCTATGTTAGCATTAATGTCAAAGTGTGGCTAAAGCTCACAGGACTTTAACAAGTTGTGGAAATATTTTGACTTCAAGGTGGCATGACATGAAAAGTCAGGTGATCATCGAAGCCATTTGGACTCACCTCTGGGAATTATGTCCCTAAAACTACGCCGCTAGCATGACTGAAAACACAAACGTCTAACTGTTGGAAAGAGGACACACGTGTTCCTCTGAATCAAACTGTGTGTTTGCACATCAGGCCGAGCGTCGGTTACACTCTCAGTCCTGGACAGAAACCAGAGCTGCCGTTCTTTTGTCTCCGTACCGATGGTTCACATTTCAGCCTTCGGCCGAAGTCTGCGTCCTCTCCCTCCTCCATGCTCTCACATTGGTACAGGCAGGCATCTGAGGAGAAAGACAGGATTTAAACCAATCAGCTGTGAGCACACGAGTCAGTGCTGCACTGTCTCACTGCTGCTTCATCATAACACAGTGATCAGTGTCAGCAGCGTTTCTTTACTCTGCCACTTCCCACGTCAACACAAACAAACCCTGTGAAGTGTACACGGCCCAGTGCAGTACGTCTAATCGAACGGTACAGCATCACAATGTCACGTCAAAAAAGCATTTTTAAGCAGGAAACACACTTTATATTCTTCATTTTCAGAAAACCAGCAGACTTTTTTTTTTTTTTTTACCACGACCCTGTGTGCCATTATTTATCCCATCACGCCTCGCCTGATTGGATGACAGAGAAAAACACAACTCTGGACTTTGAAGCTGAAACAAACAGTGAAGCGGCGCGTGGATCCGAGGCGTTCTACAGCAGCACCGGCTTCCTGTCTGTGAATGTTCGCTCTGTACAAAACAACGTTTCCACGTTTCACATGTGCTGCAGACGGACGTGAAGATACGACACGAACACTGGCGGGTTCGGACGTGAGCCGCCACGATGGACGAGGAAAATGAAAATGTTTTGATTTCTTGAAAACATAAAACAGAGTTTTCTGTCGACTCACGAAGGATAAATTTGCTTTTGTTGCAGAATCTGTTGATAATCATGAAAAGCTAAAATAACCAGCCTCGTCCTTTGAGGAGCCTTTTGAAAAGAAGAACTTCTTTTATTGTTTCTGTAATCGTCCTTGGCGCTTCCTTTGGTCATAAATGTTTCTCATACTTCTCGCCTTGAGCTGCTGCATTGACCCACTTCTCTCATGGGGGTCATTAAAGTTTCCTCTATCTAATCGGGTTTATTGCCTGACTGCAGAGGGCCAACCACAAACAGGGCAGTGAGGAACTTTTACTACAGCAGGTGGTGAATCTCAGACAAGTCACTGCTCCTCAGTCAAATTTCCTTTCACGTGATGACTGCTTACCTGCTCAGGTGGCTCACAGTAAACGCCAACAGGAGGCTGGTTTTTACTTCAGTCTGTTTCTGGTTAGAAAAACACGTTTCCGGTGACATTTGATGGTTTAGTCTGAACACAGCGTGACTGGACTAACCAGCAGTTTGTGGAAAGATAAATAAATCACTTCACATATTAACTGAACAGACAAAACCTGAAGCTTAGTACATAAAACCAGCTGCTTCCTGCCCTGCTTAAATCACCTGTTTGTGCTTTTGAGGGTTTGGGGTCGTGCATGGTGTGTAAACTGAACACACACAACATCAGACAGCTGCACACCTGGCAGGTTAATATTACTTTCACTTAAAGGTGCCTCCCAGTTAAAAGCCCCACTCAGCGGCCTGGTCGTGACTGGGTTTATGGCAGAGAGAGTGACTGACAGAGACATTAAAATGCGGTTATCAGACGTGACAGACAGAAGAAGGACTGTGTGCTTGACATGATGTGCGATCACGCTTCCACCCACCGTGTTCAAGATAAACTGACATATCCGGGTCTGCCGACTGACGAAGCGCACACACACACACGCACCGTGCAAAACCGCGTACAGCCGCCATCGAGCACACAATTCAACACCTTCTTTATCACATAAAACACTTAATGGTCCTAACAGAGACTTCGCAGGGGAGGATTTAACCGTTCAATGCGTTTTAAAGCCCCAGCTTCGCCTCATCTAGACGGAAGGAGGCTGCTGGTCTGAGCGCATCCGCACGCCCGGCTAGCTTCGTGTCGCTGAAACATGTTTATTTTCGGTTATCGAGGCTTTGAATGTGAACTCACCCCAATCTTCGCTTGTCAGGAGGTTATCAGCGAAGAATCGACTGTCCAAATCAGAGAGTAAATCCGTACTCATAGCCACAAAGGCGGTGTGTTTGGAGAGCAGGGGGCTGCAGGCAGATAGCGACGTGATAACGGCTAACGTTAGCTAGCTTTAAACAAACACAGGCACAATACGACCGCCAAATTTAGCATTAAGCTACCTCGGTGATATCGGGACCTGATTACATTTATTTTTAAAAGTAATGGAATATTTCCTGCGTCGGAAAAGTGCTATATTTTGTCAGTTTCAATCCCCGGACGATCTACCAGTTCTTCCGTTCGCTCTGCATATGACAGACAAGGAAACGCATTTTCAGTAAAGTCACCGGCCACTTGTGACACAGCAGCCAATGACAGCGAAGAAGAGTATGATTGACTACACAAAGAACCAATAAGATGACTAAGAGAGTGCGATTGGAGACGATCGGACAGAGAACTTTAAAGATGATTTGGCCCAATCGTAAAAGCGCCTTTTGATGGACAGGGACAAGAAACCAATAAACACGAGGAATTCCCGGTTCCGCATTAAATTGACACGCACATTAGCCAATCATGGTTTAACAAAGCAAATAACAGTGAATAGAGAAAACGTTGATTTAAGCGTTACGAAAACGACAACGAGTAATGTCAGTTTAGACGAGAGGCAGAAGAAGCTGCCTTTCACAGTCAAACCAGCTGGCTTTGTGAATCCTTAAACGACACTCTTCTGCTGCTGGGACTGTTGTTTTTAATGCTAATGTTCCGGGTGGAGTTATTACATAACACCAGTGAGGGGCGTTCAGGACGGGCTGGTCCAGCGCCAGCAGCTGGAGCCTCAGTGTGCCGTGCAGGGTGGAGCAGGTGTTATGAACTGCACAGTGAGCAGAAACAGGTGGAAATCACAGGTCATCCTCTCTTATCTGGACCATGAACACTGATGTAAATTATGCAGAAAGAAGTGTGACAGGTTAGCTGTTTCCACCTGCCTCCAGACTTCATGTGAATCTAATCAAAACTTGAGTCTGAGTCCAAAGTGGTGAAATATTCCAATAATAAAAGTTTCCTCAAATAGACTGAGAAACGGCTGCTTTGGTTCGTGTGAGATATACCATCAGCGTAACACTGTGGATGTGCAGGTTGTGGTGACGGTTTGGCTTCGCTCCAGCAGCCCAGGTTCACATCCAGTCTCACACTAACTCTTGACATTTCTAATGTGACCATCATCGCTCCCAGGCCTTAAAAAAAGTCCTAGTTGGATGACTAATCACGGATACTGAGGGAAAATCTACGTCCACTGACCGAGGCTGCGCGCGATCCGGTAAAGAAGGCATGCATGCTCTTCAACCACAAACAGACAATGAGGTGTTTGAGATAAAAAAAACACACACATAACCACACAGTTCCTGTTCTGAGGGCGGGTGGAGCAGACAGCGGACTTTACTCTGTGTGGTGAGTCATTTCTGGGTGAAGATGAAGGTGAATATCTGCCTCTTAGCCTTTATTCTGGGCTGTAATGTCGCCCAAGGTAAGAACTTTTCAAACATCCTCCTGTGCCAAACTGGGATCCAGTGTCGCTGCTTATATCATGAGACTCAACAGGACCGAGCTGGACTTTCTTTAGTCAAAGTTTAATGTAAAAACAGTAATTAACAGGGTCAGATTCAATGTGCATTTGACAGTTAACAGCTGTTTGTTCCATATGTTTATGCATGTTTTAGTTCTTTGTGTGAAGAGGCTGCTTGGCCAGTCAACGTCACCACCTGGATAAGAAGCTAAAGTGGATTTACGAGCTTCCTTCCTTCCTTCTTGAAGGCTGACATTAAGTGTGTCTACTGCATTTTAAGATACTGTGAGATGTGCCTCTGAAGCTCTGCGGATAGACGTCATGAAGCGTCTTCAGCCCTTATTCTTTTAGTCTTCCATATATTCATCAGTGCAATACTGAGACTCTTTACAAACATAGCAGACAGTTTTTAATGCAGTACTGACGACACACAATGTGCTGTCTAAATACATTTCTGTTTGTTTTGCAGTGATAATCCGTGAAATAATTGAGGAGAAGCAGCCCATCACTCTGTCCTGTCCCTGGTCTGTGGACGGTGCAGTGACGTGGACCAGAGAGACAAACGGACAAAGAGTTGATCTTCTTACTGCTGATAAAGACGAGATAAAACACATTGACGACCGGCTCAAACGATACAGCTCATTGGCCGATAAGTCCCTTCACATCCGTGAAATCAACACCTCAGACTCTGGAAGATACTTCTGTAATAATGAAGCAGCTGCAGACCTGACGGTGATCCCATCAGGTACCATCAAACTTCATCAAACTGCTTCTGCTTCATGTTTTCTTTTCTTTCTCTGAGCTTCTGAGACTTTGATAACACAAATATTTTGGCATATTAATGAAATGCAGCTTTTCAAATGTTCATTTCACTTGTTTCTGAACATCAGGTTTTAATTTCACGCCTCAGTAGATTTCATTTCTCACATTTACTTCCTGATACCGTAATTGAGAAGCTCCCTCTGTGTACGTCTGCACAGCTGTGTATTACTTTCAAGTAAAATACATTATTTATCTATAAAACTGCCAAAACTGCCAAAGCTAGTTTGAACTCAAAGGAAAATTCAAAGCTTGATTTCTTTAGATTTTAAAACATGATACTGAATATTTACACATCGTCTTCCTCTGCTCCAAAACCTCATTCAGGAACTTATTCATGCATATTCTGAAGTGAAAATACTCCTGTGAAGCGATGCGTGTCGGTTACTTCCTCACTCGGCCTGACTGACTTTGTCCTCAGTACGTGTGTTAAACTTATGATTTTGAGTTGTTGTGTTCAGGAACGACCAGACGTGTTGCAGAGAGGACCACCGTCACTCTGACGTGTCCTGGTGATGCTGGAGGATCAACATGGAGCAGAGACGCTGGTGACATACGGCATCGAGGACGGTTTTATGTTTCGACTGTGGACAGGACGTTGACCGTGAGAGACGTGCAGCCTGGAGACTCTGGACTTTACTACTGTGATGGAAAACCTGCAGCATATCTGATTGTGATCAAAAATGAGACATCTGAGAGAGGTGAGACACAACAGACATTTAAACAGGCAAAATAAGAGGAAAGCATCATCTTCAAACAAAAGAAGCAGAGGTGGAACTACAACAGATGCAGAACTTGGTGTAATATCTGTGTGGCCTTGTTCTATTTAGGGGGATTTCTTTTGAGACGTTTTGTATTATGAGATGCGTCTTTCTGTCCTTGTAATATAGATTGTCTCTATTCTGCAATAAAGGGAACAAGACACCACCAACAACTGCAGCAGTAACACCACCGCAAGCATCAAGAGACACGACAACGACACACAGACAACACAAGGAGAGCAGAAAGAAGAAGAAAAAGAAGAGTAAGATGAAACAGACCTAAATGGTCAATTCATTCAAAGATGAAACTATCAAAGACGCAGCAAAGAGAGATAAAAAAGAGGATGCAGAAAGTCTGAAAGGCTAATACACAACCGAGAGTGACGGACAGACATGTAAAAGGTCCAGACTGAAGGAGATACGAAACGTTTGCTGGCGTTTTGTGTCTCTTTCTAGTAATTTGACGGACTTTCAAACAGGTTTAATGCCGTCCAATTATATACGAGGTTGTATTTTCAACATGGAATGTTGAGCACAAAGCATGTGCTGCGTTCAAGGACTTAAAGTCATCAGAACTCCGTCGCTGAAACCTTTTCCAAAATTATAAACAGGTGATTCTGTAGTAAACGATCTATCGTAAACTTCAAGGAAACAAATTGTGAAACATATTTCAACTGTTCCACACAGAAGGTACGAAGACGCCAACTGCAACACATGCAGCCGCACCTCCGACAGCAACAGCTGTGCCAGCAGTGACACCGACAGAGCCAGGTACAGACCCGACGGACCGCTGCATGACCACGACTTAGACACACAAACACACCAAGAAAGCCACAAATTAAAGCCATGACAGGAAACTGATCTCAGTGCTGCAGGTTTGCCCAATTTTCACTCGTAGTACATCAGAGTTTACGAAAAACACTGACTGTCTGTCAGTCATGTTTTCAGCTGCCCCTTATGTTCGCACTGCCTTCATCATTTTAAATCGTTTTATATTTTCTGCCAAGATAAATAAATGAATGTCTGAACGCTGACTGAGGCCTGATTCTGAGTGTTTCTCGTCTTCCAGCTGCTCCTCTCCTCTGGCAGACCGTTCGTTTGGTGGTTGGAATACTCTGCTTAATCATCATGGTCAGTGTCACTGCCACCGTCTGGAGAACAGGTGAGAACACTGTGACCTGTGCAGGTGAAGTGTCACCAGCAGGGGTCAGAGGTTATACACGACCGTGTCGTGGCCAAATAATGACCAAGTCAAATGAAGGAAAGTGGCAGAAAGTGCTGGTGTTGGTGGTTTATCCGGACACATTTCAGCTCAGGAATCGGTGTGAAGTGCTCCATCGGCCACATGGTGGCACTATTGCTTCTATTGGCTCTGCTCCAAAAACTCATCGCTTGTCTCGTGTCCAGCTTTGCAGAGACATCCTGAACTGAAAAGTGTTTTTGAGATATTCCGTTCACAAACCAGCAGACAAATAAAGTCGAAGTTACATCTGAAGGTTTTAAATGTCGACTGACGGAAAAGTCAGGACAGAAGTTAAAGACGAACATCGTCCATCAGCTCCGTGTTTGTCTTCTGTCTCTGGCAGCTCGACAGAAAGAGAGACGGGACAGAGAAACAGAAAGACATCGTCCTGCTCTCAGCGTCTGTGCTGTGACCGCGACAGAAACCACGACGTCCTGCTGAAACTGCCGCCGCCGTGAAGACGACTGCTGAGGACCCTCAAAACACCAACGATTGTTCAAACGAGAGGAAACGTCTTTGACCCGTTTCACACTCTGGAAGAAGAACAGACGACGTCGTTTGCCTCGTTAACACATTCCACTGTGGGAAGTTTGGTAAAGTAAAGCAGGAAAACAAACAGGAAGAATATTCAGATTTGAGACAAAGACACTCACACATGCTTAATGGGCAGATTCCGACTTCTCTTCCCTCTGACGCTCTGTCATTGTTCTATTAGCTCCGCGGTCGTTTCAGCTGCGCACTTTTCTTAAAAAAAAAGTTTTGTTTAAGTCAAGCAGGCCTCGTGACACACACTCACTCTCACACACACACACGCCTGGAAATACTTGTTACGTTATTTTGTCTGAATAAAGGTATTTTCTTATGAAGGTAACGGTGGAATTGAACTGAATGAAGCTGCTTCGATGCTTCTGACCTCCAGGTTGTTTTTCTGCGTCAGCCGCATCGCTTCCATGCAATGAGCGTCTCTGTCCACTTCCTGAAATCCTCTCTGCCGCATTTTAGAGGAAACACACGTGCCATGATGTTGATGATGTTAGCACGTGCTGCCAGTCCACACCAGGGTCAAGGAGGATTAGCCTAGCTTAGCACAAAGACTGGCCGCAGAGGGAAACTGTTAGCGTAGCTACATACAGCATCTTTGAATGAAACACACTGCTGAGACTGTTGCCATCACATTTAATATCACATATTAAGACACTTTTTCATTATCATTATCACTCATTTTGCACATGGAGCCGGCAGCTGCTCGCCTCTGACTGCTGGTCTGATCTGGAAAACACCGTCACACCAACGCGCCACTGACGTATGTTCAGGCTTTCAAACAGACTTCAGCTGCAGCTTTTTTTACCATAAAGAGAAAATATTTTAAGATTGTGGTTTCTCGTGTGTCAAACACATAAATACACCAAGACACTTCCTGAGGGCTCGGACAGACGCTGAGCACTGATCCACAGCAACATGACGGTCCAGACCTACAGCTGCCTGCTGGCCTTCGTGCTGGGCTGTAATGTCAGCGCAGGTAACTTCATTTTGTTCACTTTGATTCATTTTACCTTCTTTAACGGCTTGTAAGTTATCAGTCGTTCTTCAGAGCAGCGTGGTGATGGTACACTTATGAGCCATAAACAAGAACAAGTCCAGTAAGCGAAACCATTTCTATCAGCTGATCACAGTAGAATTAGAAATACTCACTATCATCATGTCTGCAGTGATGAACGTTAATAAGTCATTAATCAAGTTGTTTCTGACAATAACTCATCAAGTACGCAGTCGTAAATGTTGGTGAAATATGTGTTTCTGACTGTTTCCACTGGAGGACATGAAGAGAGGACGGACGAACTTCAGCCACAGCTCCAGTAAATCAGTCAATCATTTAGTGTCATGATGAAGAACATGTTTTTGGAAATCATTTAAATCAGGTGGTAAAAAGCCTTTAAACATTTCTCAGACGTCAGGTTCGGTGATCTTTTAGGTTGTTTGCAGATTAAATCTGTGGTGCAGATTTAAAGAAACAGCTAACAGTGACTGACCAACACTTGTTCAATCAGCGCTAACGGTTCCACATGAGACAGATGAACAGAAATAACGAGCTCTGTCTTTAGTGGCGTTTCACTGGACCTTAGCGAGCAAACAACCGTCACGTAAACATCAACATTCTGCACCGCGGCGCTGAACGTTTGTTGTTCAGCTAATGCTCAGGACAATAAAAGCTACGAACCCTTGAACAAACCAAACGACAGTCATCCTGGAGCACTTTGGTACCGAGGTCATGGACCAAACCGCTAACAAGAAAGCTGTTTACCTCCAGACTTCTGTTTGCTTCCATTTGTTTTCTCGAGCAGAACGACTCTCAATGAGCAGCTAGTTGTTTTATCTGCTGCCTCAGTTGCAGCAAAACCTTCAGTTCAGGTGAGAAATCACTCGTCTTCATAACATTAGAGTCACATCCAACAACAATTTCATCTAAACTAGCTCAGGAAGAACTTTCCTGCATCTCATCCGTGGAGGTTTTCACTTCCTGCCCTCCATCTGGATTTAACGTGACTGCAAGCAACCCACTAATGACACAAGAAATTATTAAAACAAATCATTTACCATCTATAACAAACAACGCTTCAACAGTCTCACTCCCACTGAGCTCCATTCAGTAGCTGCTCTGGAGCTTTTGGTTGTGTCTCATGGTCTTCATCAGCAGATGGAGCTTGCTGAAGGTCAAACTGATGGTCTGCTCACGGAGCTGCTAACTGTGTTTCTGCTGCAGACATAATCCATCGAATCATCTCGGAGAAGGAGTCCGTCACTCTGCGCTGTCCTCTGTCTGCGGAGGACAACGTGACGTGGAGCAGAGAGACGGACGCCAGCAAACAACAGATACTTTTAATCGACGGTGACCGAGACGTGAGAGTGGTTGATGAGCCGTACAGACACTACAGCTCGTTAGCAGATAAGTCACTGCACATTCACAGAGCTGGAGTCCAGGACGCCGCAAAATACTTCTGTAACGAGGAACCAGCCGCTGAACTGACGGTGGTCTCAGCAGGTAAAGGTGCTTTTGGTCTGGAAGCGTTTTAAATTCCAGCTCAGCTACTGAACACTGTCCCCTTTTCTTATGTCAAACCATCGTCTGCGTCCACACACGAGCAAACATACAGAATCCAGTGGTCGTTTGGTCAGTTTGGTCATACACTACAAGCTGGGGGTCCAGACCCCCACAAAGGGTCACCGAAGCTTCATGAGGCCTTTCTGATTTTAAGGAGTGTAAGAAAAGCTTTTCATAGCACGTCAGTCATCGTTTGAGGCTTCGTCATTATTTAAGAGAGGATGTGGGAAGTGAAGCCCGTCCGGACTGAACTTGTTTCTCGGTGATGGTGTTGACGGCGCACTGAAGGACGTGGGTCACGCTCTCAGTTTGTTTGTTGTGTTCAGGAACACCCAGACTCGTGGCTGCAGAGGGGACCAGCGTCACTCTGACCTGCCCCCCCGACGCCGGAGGCTCAGGTGCTCCGACGTGGACCAGAGACGTCGGTGGGAAAGTGAAGGGCGAGTGCCTTCAACGGCGAAGACGGTTTCAAGTCTCAACGCCAAACAAGACGCTGACCATAAGAGACGTGCAGCCTGGAGACTCTGGACTTTACTACTGTGATGGGAAACCTGCTGCGTACCTGACCGTGACTGAAGATGAGCAGCCGGAGGAAGGTGAGAAAAGACACAAGCATGGACACAAGACACACTTCAAACCCAGTGCTGGAATGTAACTAAGTACATTTACTCCAGTATTTCAGCACAGATTACCTGAACTTCACCTGAATCATTAGTTTCAGTCCTTTAGAAAACAGTCAAAATGAGCTCCACCTCAACCAACTCCAGCAGGAACATCCTGCTTTGATCGGAGACAAGAGGACAACAGTCGCAGGGGACATTTGAGTACTTTTACTCTGAATACTCGAAGCATATTTTCCTGATTATACTTACATACTTTTAACATTTGAGTATTTTACAGTGTGGTATTAGTACTCTTCCTGAAGTTATCTGAATACTTCCTCCCTCTCTGTGTGGATCTAAGACGGGGACAGACGCCTGCTCGTCCTCTGTACTTGGTGCTTTGATGCTGTTTTGACTGTGCACCTGTCCTCCAGCTCCTGCTCACCTGTGGCCGGTGGTTCTCCGCCTGCTGGTCGCGTCGCTCTTCTCAGCCGTCATCGTCAGTCTTGCTGTCGTCGTCTGGAAAACAAGAGAATGAACCTGGAGGCGAAAGTGATTTTGTGTCTGTAAATTCTAAAAGAAGTGAAAGATTTGTTTGAACTGATGTGTTTTCATTTATGTGCAGCAGGTTTGCATCAGAATGTGTTTTGAAGATTTGGGGAAAATGTGCTTATTAAAAGCTTCTGTCGTAGAAACGAGGTGAAAGAACAAAGATGTCATTAAAATAAATAAACGTGTTTCTGGAAACTTTGTGCAAACGTTCACTCGACTCCAAATGTGATGTTTCTGTGGCATCGCTGTCAGCTGAACCTTCAAATATGTGTACAAATCACCTAAATATGGTTTAAAATGACGAATGCAGTCAGGAGTGAAGAATTGGGAATCATATGTCGCTTAAATCAAGAAATGTCTTTTTTCAGGCTCATCCAAGAGTTTCATGTACCAAACTCGGTGAAGACTGAATGAAAGTCGTCAAAAACGTAAAGTAAGCGTGACCTCAGCTGAACACCAGTCGAGCAAACTCCTCATCTCAACATGAAGGACGCGCTGCTCCGTGAACGGCCACACGGCGGCGCTGTGGCGGGAATCATCACTTCCTCTCACACCGACACTTCATCATCTGTGAAGATGAAGGTCGAGCACTGAAGCATAGAAAGGCATTAAAAGTATACTTTTACTTCTTCATTTAAAGTATGTTTGACAAATACTTTTAAAAAGTGTACTTTTATCATTCTGTAGATATCAAGTTCTACTTAAATGTATTTAAAGGAGTATTCTAAGTATTAAAGTGGTATTTCAAACTACTTCTGTACATTAAGAGTTTACTAGATTACAAATAGTTTTAATAGTAATAAAGTACTTATTTTCAAGTCCTTTTGTAACATTAGCTTAATTAAACTGTTCTTTAATTGAATCTGAAGTATATTTCAGTGTACTTCCAACACTTTGGTGATACAATACAATTGTACTGCATCTGTGTTTTTGAATCAGTCCTGTTTTCTCTGGTGGACTGAACTATTCACACTTCAAGTACACTCAGGCAGTACTCCAGTGGTACACAGGCAGTACTTGAGTACACGCATGAAGGTGACATAAACAGCAGAAGGTGTACTGAGTACTGTCTTCATAAAGTCTGATTGAAGTATGACCTTTATTTGTGTTGATATTAATGTTTCGTGAACACATTCAGGATTTTCTGTCATTTGGAAAATGTTCTCGTCTTCTCGAGAACTTGTTATTTCTGTTTTGCTCGATGCTACTGCTGACGCCTCCTCCTCAGCCAACCACACCATGACTTCACCGACGTCCACATCCTTCCTTTCTCTGGTTTGCAAACCAAAGAAAGTTATTAAAGTTATCAATAAAGTCACTTCATTTCTGCTCTGAGACAAAACACCTGAAAGCAGGACGACCATCATTTATGGAGAAACTTCTGAATCTGTGGAGACCTTCAAACGAGATCTGAGACAAATGTTTAACGTCTGTTTCATGTTGTCTCATCTGGTTGTTCTACATTATTTTATCCATTCATTTCCCCTTATTTTCATTGTTTTATCCCACCTGTTATTGATGTTTGCTTCTGTGT
Source organism: Chaetodon auriga (assembly GCF_051107435.1). NCBI lineage: Eukaryota > Metazoa > Chordata > Actinopteri > Chaetodontiformes > Chaetodontidae > Chaetodon > Chaetodon auriga. Next base: position 23,483,223 of record NC_135090.1, on the reverse strand, counting down.
TCAGCTCTCTGTGCCACAATCAGAGAAGCTTATCGTTGTTCTTATTAGTAATAATAATGTTTGTCAAAGAAGCAGAGCAGACAGAGCGTCTCTTTACTCCTCAACACACACACACACACACACACACACACACACACACACACACACACACAGTCCAATAATCAGTCGAGCTGTCGCTGTGAGGATGAAGATAAAACACATTTCATCTGTGATTTTGACGTTTTTCTTGTTTTTCTTGTTTTAAATCTCCTTCCTGCAGCTCTTCAGACTCTTTCCTGAGCTGCTGCTCTATGACATGTTTCCCCTCTGAGGATCATTAACGTCTAAAACACAGGTCAGGTGATAAGAGCTGCGTCTTTGCCCAGTTTCTGCACCTGGAAGGTCAGTTATTTGAATGACTGTCTTAATAAAGAGGAAACGTCAGTCTTCACTAACCACAGACAGAAAAGGACAAAGACACTGACGGCGTGGGTTTTCTCTGACAGCACTCCCTCAGACAGCTGAGTTCCTGTTCTCTGCCCAGATGGAAACTGTGGTCCTCTCAGTCGCTTCAGTCCGTATGAAGATGAGGCTGAACGTTGGCAGCTGCCTGTTAGCTGCTCTTCTGGGCTGTAATGTCGCTGCAGGTAAGAGCTTTTCACATCCAGCACGACCTCTCCTCAGCTTTGATTCTGCTCTTCCACTGTGTGATGTGTGTAGTTCAGATTAATTAATGGTGATGTGGTGAACACTTATTCTGTCGCTGCTCAGACGCTTGTTGCTCTGATGCAGCTGAAGTGCTGCAGAGATGAAAGCAAACAGTCCAACACGTCGTAATATGTGTTAAACTTTGTGTCAGTCTGCTTTCACTCATGCAGACGTTGGTGTGAGCGTGGCTGAAATCTCCACTGAAAACTCGCCTCTTCTGCATCTTTAGCCTGAAAGTCTGTTTAAAATGTGAGGACACCAAGTGTGAACTCTTGTAACGAGGCCATAATGAGCGCTCTGTATGTTCAGCACTTCCCTGTAACCTCAGACTGAAGACATGCAGACGTCCTGAAGACAGATGACTGTTTACTGTGAACGCTGTTTGTTTTGTAGCAATAATCCCTGCAATAATTGAGAAGAAGCAGCCCATCGCTCTGCCCTGTCCTCGGCCGGTGGACGGTGCAGTGACGTGGACCAGAGAGACAAACGGACAACGAGTTGATCTTCTTACTGTTGATGAAGACAAGGAGATAAAACACATTGACGACCGGCTCAAACGATACAGCTCATTGGCCGATAAGTCCCTTCACATCCGTGAAGTCAACACCTCAGACTCTGGAAGATACTTCTGTAATAATCAAACAGCTGCAGACCTGACGGTGATCCCATCAGGTACCATCAAACTTCATCAAACTGCTTCTGCTTCATGTTTTCTTTCTGAAATGCTTCAGTATATTCATGAATTTTTTTTTTTACCTTTAATCACGACTGTTTTCAGGGTTTAATTTCATGCTTCAGTGCTTTGGCAGGAACAGACGGTAATTCATTCATTTACTTCCTGGTACTGTCGTCAGGAAGTTTTGAGTGTACTTCTGCATTCATGTGTATTTTTTAGTTATATTATGAAATCAAATACATTTCCACATTATTGATCAGCTGTCTGACCTCAGTGATCACAGTGTCACATCACATGACTCGTTGAAGTATTTAAAATATTATACTGCAGTATTTTGAATTCCACTAATAGTTCTGTGTGTATAAATTGTGTGTTCATGCTTTTAGTGTGTGTACTTATACCACACAGTGCACACACACAGTAAAGTACGGTACAATAGGTTTTTGCCTTTAAATCATTCAATCATTAATTTCAGTTTGGGTCCTGCACGGGAAACATGTGACCACCTCTTGTTTACTCTGTGTCTTTTTTGTCCTCTGTAGGTTTCCTGTGTCTTCACACGACCTGACTGACTTCATCCTGAATGTGTGTGATGTGTGTGTGATGGTACATTATAAAACATGAATCTTGTTTTGTTTGTTGTGTTCAGGAACGACCAGACGTGTTGCAGAGAGGACCACCGTCGCTCTGACGTGTCCTCGTGATGCTGGAGGATCAACATGGAGCAGAGACGCTGGTGACATACGACATCGAGGACGGTTTTATGTTTCGACTGTGGACAGGACGTTGACCGTGAGAGACGTGCAGCCTGGAGACTCTGGACTTTACTACTGTGATGGAAAACCTGCTGCATATCTGATTGTGATCAAAATTGAGACATCTGAGAGAGGTGAGACAAGAAGTCAGAGAGGGACACGGAGACATGGACAGAAAAACTTTAAAGAAAGATTTCAATGTCTTGAGAAATTAGTTTTTCACTTTGTTGTACAGAGTTAGATACCACGTTCACACCTGTGTGTAAATATGGAGCAACAGTCAGGACCTGGTTAGCTTAGCTTAGCATAAAGACAACAACAACAAACAACAAACACAGACGCACATTGTGTGTTCTCCGAATATAAAAGCACAGCACAGTCGGTGCATTGTGCGGTCATTGATTTCTACATTTATATAAACATTCATAACTTTGAGTTTGATCTTCAGTCTTCCAAATCTTTTTATTCATTTATACATTTATCTGTTTCCAGTAATGGGGGGTGATATCAGCCCAGATAGGCTTTGTCCTGGTCCAAACTATTGTTGAAATATCGGCCTATCTTCTGTAAAGCTCTCCAGTTTACTGGGGGTTATTGTTGTTGCCGTGAGGTTGCTAGGCAACAGATTCCTTATGACTTCATACAAAGCTAAACAAACTAAACGAACCTGCAGTTTGATACGACCATCAAATGAACACTTCTGCTGAATGATGCACCACAAAAACCGCTCAGCATTTCGCCAGCGAGCGCCTTTCCTGTATCTTGAACATGTCCTCTGTCTCTCATTGAAGATGACAAGTCTCCACCCACACCAACCTCAACGCCAACAACTCCGACTACAAGAGGACAAACAGCGGCAGCAGAACCACCTCCAGCAGAAACAACCGCACCTTTAGCACCGTCAGCAAACACTGACACGACTCCGACAAAGACAGGTTTAATACTAAACTGTGAAATGACGAAAAGGTGATCAGAGATCAAAGATCAAAGAAAAGATTCAGAAATGTGCAGTAAGACCACAGAACTGGTTTCAAGTGCAAAATGCTGTGGTCTGTTGTGGGAAGTCGAGCCCTCGACACGTTCAGCCTGCGAGTGGTTCAAATCATCAACGCTGCTGTTAGAAAACTCCTCACCACACAGTGAAAGTGGAGTTTCAAACATAGCCAGCTCTTCTACTAACACGGTTCACATTAAAGATTTCACATTAAAGACTCTTTTAAGATAACTTTAAAGACATTCCGACAGGTCAAACATCACATTTCACAGATCTGCACTTTTGCATAACTTCAAAAGGCGATTGGCAAGTTTAACAGATACAACTCTAATGTTTCATTGTGAATAAGAAAAACAATTAGAAAGTTAGAAAATGCTTAGAGATATCTGACCTTTGAATGCCGCCGTACTGTATTGTGTCTTCTCTCTGGCCCACACAGAAGGTAAGAAGATGCCAACAACTACAACTAGAGCTACAACACCGACACCAGTGGCACACACAGGTAGGACTACGACCAGGAAACCAAGAAACAGGAAACAAAAAGACAAATTTTACATTTAAATGTTTGTTAAGTTTTCATTTGTACAAACAGAGTTTTTGTCAGACATCAGTTCCAACCAGTAGATACAGAATCAAGGGTGCGACAAACTAATGTTATTCTCACGTTGTCTTCCAGAGACTCCTAAAGACCCGCAGCCACCTCTCGGTTTAAGGTTTGGAATAGCTGTCCCCTTCCTCCTCCTCCTCCTCCTCCTCATCATCATCGTCATCTACTTTACTTGTAGACGCAGGATTAAAAGACAAGGTGAGTAATATGTATATGACGCACCCACAGGGCTAGTTAGCGAGTTGTTAACATGCTAGCCAGCTATGTCGCATTAGCTCTCCACGCTTCCTTTTATTTTCTCTGTACTGAGCGTCGACTCTCTCTGACATGATGTTTATTAGCTGAAGAAGGAAGATACAGCTCTGAGCTCGTTAGCTTAGCTCGGTTGCTAATGGGACAATAAGTTTAATGCAAACCTTCGGCTCTCCTGAGTGTAAACCATCTGCTGAGGAGCAGTTTAACTCTGACAGTCAGTAAAACTGGATGGTGACACAAAGCTAACGAGCTAGCGCCCTTTAAGAGCACTTCACCATGGCTTGCTATTGGTCAAGGCCACAAATCTGCAGGTCAGAGTTCACCAAAGTCAACGCGAAAGATTTTGAGCGGATTTACTCGTTTCTGTGTGCAAATCCACTCATCACAATGATTCTATTAAAATCCAGTAAATTAGCCGTGAAGTTTCTCGAAAACACAATATTGTAAGCCGCAAACTTGAAATTACTTAACTTATTCTACATTTAACTTGAGCCAATCTCCCGTTTATTTACTGCTAACTTCCTTTTGCAAACCAGTCAGAAATCTCACTTTTGTCTGTTTTTAAAAAACGTTAATAATCCCCAAACCCTTGTTTCTGAGCTCCTTAATTCGCTTCACTACTGCCCCCAGAGGCAGAAAGCAGTAACTACACAAGAACGTTAAGTAAAAAGGTTACGATGACTTATTTTCTACCTCACTTTCTGTCCTTTTTAGCTGCTTATTTTACTCCAAAATCATTGACACAGAACCCACATGATACCTGAAATATGCTGATACTGCACAGCAAAACAGGCCTCGACCAATCTGCATTTAATACATAAAAGTATGTGATTTAAAGGTATGACCTCATGACGTTCAGTCTTTCTTGCAGGAGTTGAGGAAAAATATGCCGTCTATGATGAGATACGGGATGCAGTGGAGATCCTGCCCACAGACGGTGAGAAATAAGAAGTGAAACTTCAAACTTCCTCCTTCTATCATGACAGACGTGTGAAATGAAATTGTACCCAGTGTCGTTTGTGCTTGAGCTTTAGGACATTTTGGAAAGTCGTGCAAATTGTTTGAAAATCCTAAATCCAGAAATATTCAATCCACAACACGATGAGTCTATTTTTAACCTGTTTCTCAATGTGCAAAGAAGCGATCGCCTCCCGGCCTGATTTATACAGCTCGAAGCAAATTTTTACCTTTTTATGACAAAGAGCGTTTCATGATAAGACCAGTTATTGGTGGAAATGCAGCGGTGGAGGGGGGGTGGCTGGACTGCATATTGTGAATCAGGGGCAACCAGGAGAACTGGAATCTTCTGGAAGAACACAGGAGACTGAGGAGGATCAGGGTGAAACAGGCAAACCAGGACACAATGCACCTGAAGCACAGGTGAAGTAGGATTGGGCAGGTTCAGAGTGAAAGGAAACTAGACCCAGAACAATGACGAATAAGAACTGCAGGCTACAGGTGTGCAGGTGAGAGGATGAGCAGGTGAGAGGATGAGCAGCAGGTGTGCAGGTGAGAGGATGAGCAGGTGAGAGGATGAGCAGCAGGTGTGCAGGTGAGAAGGCGGGAAAAGGAAACTAACCAGGACGATACAGCAGAACCTTCAACATCAAGTTCAGTGTTTTTCTTTCTTGGTTTGTTTTTAGCATCTGTTCCACTAAACCCACAATTTGTCGATCTGTGCGTCTCTGATTGGCTCTCAGACGTAGAACTGATGAGGTTGTTGTGGAGTTTTAGCTAAATGCTAACAGAGATGTTTGTGTGCATCCATTGTGGAGTAACATTCAGTGTATGACCGGATTATAATTATTGATGCATTCATGTAAAAGCATCATTAAAGCTGCAGCTAATTTTGGCTACTTTATGGACTTGATGTATATTTTGTAGGACTGATAGAGAGTAAGAAGTACAATATTTCCCTCTGAAATGTAGTGGAGTACAAGTACAAATTAACTGGGTACTAATACCCAGCCTGCAGTGCCAGTGGCCGTCAGTTCTGGTTAATGATGCTTTTTTGCTGAATGTTTTAATTAGATGCATCAAACCAAAATGATCCCACATACTGCACCATCCCTGATCCTCCACCGGGGGAGAAGACGAGCGGTAAATCCACCACTCACATTTTCACATTCAGCCAAACGTTCTGCTCATATTCTGCTGCTTACAGACATTTTCTGCTCATTCTTTTCTTCTCAGAGACGTTTCTGCCTCACGAGTCACCGTATTCTTTGATCAGCGACTCGTTTCCTGGAGGAAATAGTGAAGGTGCCTTTAATCATCAGCTCCTGATGCACGGCCTTCAACGTGAACTGTAAACTCACATCATTGTTTACTTCGACATTACGACAAAAGGCTGATTTCATTTGCATTTTCTAATAAAGCAAAATAAAAGGAGGCAGCAAACTGCAAAACCATGAAACTGCTGGACGTCTCACATCCACAGAAGGACTTCAAGTCTGGGAGAAGATATCCGAGAAGAAAAATCTGCCTGATGGAAACATCTGAAACATCTGATGAGAAGCAGACCCACACGACTGACACAACCTATTTTTTTACTGGAGGAACCCAAAACACCTGGAAACATCAGTGACCAGCTCCGATGGTTTGACCCGAGTGTTGGCGTCAAAACTCAAAAGTCCTTCACAGGGTGAAGATCGATGGACGTCGACGTTCAGAGGGCTTCATAAGAAAAAAAAAAAAAAAAAAGCTCATGTGACGTGAGACGCTGACGTTAATGTAAACTGATCTGTTTCACATTTGCTCGGAATCAGATTGAGCCTGAGGGGAAATTCAGTCGTTTTACTTCCTTTCAGAGCTTCAAAATGAGGCTGAAGTCATCATGTGCTGCTCAGCTGAAACGATGAAGGTGTCAAAGCAGAATGAAGCAGTAAATGTTTGTTCTGATGATTTCATTCACACCGTTAACGAGCTGAATGTGTGAATCCTTCTGTGTGACTTCAGTCAGCAGAGACTCTGACACACTAACACTCGTCCTGTGTGAATACATTTATACACACTGAACAGTTCTGCTGTCTGCAGCTAATTTCTTGAAATATACTTGTACTTGAAATATTGTGTGAGTTTCACAAACTTAAGCAATTTGTTAGCATTGTAACAGTTAGCATACCGTTAGCAGACTGGATTTCTGTTAATCTGCAGTATTCAAAAGGTTTCTCGCGTCTGTCTTCCTTGTTGATGACATGATAATCATAAACCATGTGTGACTTCAGCCTTATCTCCACCCTGTAACCACAGCGCCTGATGTGGCTGCTGCACCCTTCGCTCCTGTTTCACTGCACCATGAATGGATAAATCTAGTCCATGTCAGATCGACATGTCGCCTCCAGCGTCTGTGTGTGTGTGTGTGTGTGTGTGTGTGTGTGTGTGTGTGTGATCTGATGTTTGGTAAAGTGACAGCAGGTCGTCGTTTTGTCTGATTTGTTGAATTAAAGTGAACAAAACGAACTCATCTGATTTCTCCATCAGTGTTCAAACTGCTTCTAGATGATCTTCAGTGTCTTCAGCAGCTCAATCAACTTTTTGGGAACTTTGTGGTTTCAGGATCAGTTTGCACAACGAAATGAAACTCTTTGGAAATACTGAGGACAGAAAAGCAGAATTAAAGGTTGAAGATGTTTGTGTAATTAAGAGCCAGATGATGATCCTTCAGGCGACGTCAGCTGTTTACTTCCTGTATCTTCAGCCTGTTGTTGGTGTCAGTGATGCTCCGTGTTCACTGCGAACACATGAAGCTCATTTACATGAAGCTGCTCAAAGTTACTCAAACACTGTTTCTCTGCTGCACCTTCAGAATGACACCAGAAGACGGTTTGACGACAAACGACCTGAGACAGCAAGAAAAAAGCAAAAGGTGAAGCTGCGCTGTTGTTCGGCGGCTCATCCTGATGTTTCATACAGTAACTTTGCTTTTAGAATACCTGGAGTTCGTCCTAACGTGGGACTCTGATGTGTGAGCTCGTGAAGGTCGTACCGAGTGCGTGCGCTCTGCATCTGGTCCTTAAATGTTCAGATTCAAAATCAGCTTTATTGACAATGAACGTGAACACAAACACGTTTGCAGCCCGTTTGAAGTTTGATGTTACGCACAGTTCAAGAACGACTGACAGGAAGAAACAGACAGAAACATTTAAAGCACACGTGCAGGTGAAAAACAGATGTGTGTATGAACAACGTACCGAGTGCAGGAATGAATACTGATGATTAATGTAATCGATTACTTTATATGCAAGCAGCAGGCACTCATGTAGAGTATATGTATGTTCATGTTAAAATCAGCGGGTCTGAAAAGCGTGAAAAACTGTCAGAAACACTTCCTGAAGTGTCTCTGACAGTTTGTCAGTCAGCTGATGAAAGAAGAGAATGAGTCGTTGTTTGTTTGCGTTTGATTGACGAGTGAAGAACTGAGGAGGATCATTTCACCCAGAACGAAAAGAGACAGAAAATCCAAAATGAAAAGAGAAAAACGAATTTTTATTATTATATTTCATATTCTGAATATAAAAAAATGCTCAAGAAAAAAACTGGAAAGAAGAAATATAGAGAGAAATTTCAGTGTCCTCAGAATTTGATAGATTGTCAAGTGGTTCCTGAAGGCATCAGCTGAATCCCACGAACAGAACGTTTTCCAGGACTATGAGGTCATCGAGGAGGAAGAGGAAGAGGAAGAGGAAGGAGGAGAGCGGGGTCCGACACGCTGCAGCCTCAGTCGGACCAGCAGCTCTGCAGTCTGGTGTTTTTACCTGAAGATGCTCAGTTTCATGATCTTCTGTCACGTCTGGATCCTGCAAACAGTTGAGATCCGCTGCAGAGAAAACTCCACAGGTACGTCCTCAGACCACAGGCCGAGTTTCTTTGGTTATTATTGGATCGATTATGATTATTGGAAATGTGCTTTAAATGAAAGTTACATTTTATGTTTGGCATCAAATTCTTCAGAATCTGAAGATGAGTTTAGTTTTTTTTTTTTTTTTGCTTCAACAGCTGCATTAAAGCTCATTTCATTCTGTGTGATCGTGACATAAATAAAATAAACTACAGAATAATATTTCACTTTAACACAACTTTGCACACAATGAACCTCAACTGAAACTAAAACGTTTACAATCAACTAAAATCTGCTGAGTCTTTTCTCTGAATACACCTAAAGAGTTTCCTAAAAAGGAAAAGTATGTGACGTTCAGCCTTTGCATCTTTTTCACATGAAAACATTTAATGTTTCTGAAAAGCATTTTTACACATTGAAATGTTTTTTTGGGGTAATTCTGTCTGTCTGTCACTTGAGGCTGACAGCGAACATGTTTCCATGAGATAAAAGAGGAATGAAGATAAAACAGGAAACAAGGCTAAAAACTGACCATCAGCAGGATATGAGTGACACAACTCTGCAGCTGGGACACAGAGAAGAAGAAGAAGAAGAAGACTAAAATGACACCCAGAATACATTTTGAATTTTAATTGAAGAAATGATGCCGTCACGAAAGCATGAAGTCATGTGTTTAAGTATTAAAGTCAGTATTTCCGTGTACTCAAAGCACCCTGAGCTCTCAGACCCGTCCCTCTCCTTCTTCTTCTTCTCTCCTCCAGCAGTGATCCGGCTTTCAGTCCCGGAGGATCACCACGTCAGCCTGCAGTGTGGCGGCTCTGACTCCTCCGATGTGGTCTGGACTCAACAGAACAGGAGGGTCGCGGTGACCCGGCAGGGCGGATACGAGACCAACGAGGACCCCCGTCGGTACCTTCTGCTGTCTGACGGCAGCCTGCGCCTCCTGCGGCTCGATGACTCTGACAGCGGAGAGTATCAGTGCAACCAGCAGCTGGTGGCCGAGCTGCAGGTGCTCACAGGTAGACTGCAGGTGCAGCTGTGAGTGGTGCATTATGGGAGTGAAGGACAGATAGAGGTCTGATTTCTTCTTTGAGCTCAGCTGTTTTGAGAAAAATGCCTGAAAATAAGATATTTTTGTATGTTTTATACCTTTAACAAGTACTAGTATTAGTTACAGATTCGAGGTACTTTTACTTCACTTTCATTTTATGTAACTTTCTTCTTCTACTGTACCAGAGTTCATGTTTGATAGAGCAATGTCAGATCACAGCCACGTGTGGTGACACTTCGCCACAGTCAGTCCGACGCGGGGACTTTCCTGAGCGAGGACATGTCAAATGTGGACCGCAGTGCTCATGTTCTCCTCAGTGTCCCAGGTCATAATTAATGTCTGCAGTCGTTTCATCTTTGCACCTCTGATGTCGAGACAGTGCTCGTTTAAATGTACTTAATTACTTTCCACCACTGTGAATAAGACAAGTAAAAAGTCTGATCTGGACAAACATGGGAGTCGACAGGGACGCAGACGGACTCAGAGGTCTGTGTCTTTTTGCACAGAAATATAAATACTGGAGGGGAAAACCCTTCAGCTCTGTGACACAGGCCACCGCTGGCTGACGGACACAATGACTAACACCCAGATTCCTCTTTGTTTCTGGCCCCCAGGTCATCACTTCATGGTGTCTGCAGGCCGGACGCTGCTGCTCCCCTGCGGCAGGTCCTCTAAACCCAGACAGAGGTGGTTTCATTGGCGGGACGGAGGGAAGCGGGAGGTCATCTTCACCTGGTTCAGAAACGGCACGATGAAACCAGAGAGAGAGGGGAGCCGGCTCAGCTACGACAACGACGCCCTGCAGATCCAGGACCTGCAGCTGGAGGACGCCGGACAGTATCAGTGCAACGGAAAGGCGTGGACCAGAGTCACAGTGCTGACAGGTGAGCTCGTTTTAATCCATGTTCGTGATGTTTGGAGGATCCGATGCAAAAGCCTTGTCCAGTTTTACCTGTTACAGCAGGAGCAGAGTAGATTAGTGTTTCTCATACGAATGAATTTATCATCGTACACATCACACAGCGTTACAGTGATGTCGTGAAAGACAGATTGTTCATTGGTTTGTCCTGCAGTCAACAGGTGAAGGCTGAAACTCACACAATGTGATCGTCAGTGATTGGTTATGTTATGCTTTGCATCAGCCTGAGTGATGATTGCATGACTCTGAAGAGGTTTTTCTCTGGTTCACCAGCGCAGCCAGAGCCGACCAGCACCCAGCAAACCACCAGTACAACTGCAACACCTGCTGTGACTCAAACAGGTAACAAGGTTAACACTGAAGTGAGGTCAGACATCAGTGAAAGCACCACGAAGGCCTGTTTACACGTCACTCATACCTGCCATTATTTTCATAAAGCTGGTTTTAGCTGCTAAACTTTGACTATTGAGTAATGAAAGTATGAAAAAGTACTCATGAGCACAACGGCCCCTTTGAGTTGTTAAATTCTGGAGACGTCAAGAGCCCGAAAGATAATAAAGAAAAAGATCCCATGCAGTTATTATTCTGAGTTATTATTGTCTTTCTTAGCGTCAGCTTGTGTTGTTCCTCTGGCGTTAAATATTATCTCTGGAACTCAGAGGAAACAGTGTGGAAATAACGTGCTCGAACAGTTTGTTTCACCTTCTTCCTGTTTGTCAGATGTGGTGGAGAGAAAGAAGAAGGAGAAGAAGAGGCCTGAGAACGGTTGGACACCTTCTGTCTCTCACGGTGACGGGCTTCGATGATTGGACGTCTGTTGACCGGGTGTTCTGTCTGTGCTCTCTCTCAGCTCTGCTCATACTCGCCGTCGTCGGGTTCGGCTTAACGATCCTCCTCATGGCTGCCGTCTGTGTTCTACTGACCAGCATGAAGTGCAGGAGGAAGAAGAAATGTCCGAGTGCAGGTCGGTGCTCTGAAGCACAGGCAGCCAAACGTGTTCCGACCACAGGACACACCTGTTTGTTAAGATCATAAACTCGCTCTGACTGGAGACACGTGACATGTTGGTACTGACCAACCAGAGCTGAGACGGGTTAAGCCATCATGAAGCCCTTTTGGTCGGTTCTGTTAAAAGTTTCACTCCAGTTAGCTCAAAGTCAACGTGTCTGCTTCTTTTCCAAACCTCTTGATCACTGACACAAGCACAAACTGCCGTCTTCACCCTCTGCAGCAGCAGCCTCGCAGACGCATGAAGACACCGAGCTGCAGCCGTGGACGACGTCCTGCAGACAGCCAGGTAACACCGTCAGGTCTTTGGACGGTCAGTCTGTTTTCACCTTAACACACCTGTCACCTGTCCCTCTGCAGAGGTTTACGAGAGCCCGTCTCTGCCGGAGGAGACGATCCATTATGCCTCTCTGGGCCGGCAGAACTGGAGGGAGAGACCCTGCAGGACTCCGCCGGATCAGAGCCACCACCGCGTCATCTACTCTTCTGTCATCACCAGACCTGCCGCCAAATAGCCTCCGAACAGAAACAGTCGACTGCTTCCTGTGCAATGAAACGTTACATATGAAACCACGAGAGGTCGTTTTTCACCTAAACTGTTCGTGTGAATGCTCTTCGCTGAATTAAACGTCCTGTTCATGTGATTAACGGCCTCACGTTGTGTTCCTCAGCTCACCTGACAGCAGCTAACGTAGGAACGACATTCAGTCATTCCAGACTTTATGCTAAGCTAAGCTAGGCTAATCAGTTAATACTACACCAGAACAGGGTATAGCTTGTAGTAACTCTAATTCAGGGCTCTGCAGAAACAGAACAGTAACAAGGTCTCTTCTGATGGAGTCTTTTAGCTGAAGAGGTCTTTTCTGTAGAGTTTGGTGAAGCACGTGAAAGCAGCACAGGTAGACACAAAACAGGAAGAGGACTGATGAGTGCACCGAGGAAGAGGAGAACAGACATGATCAGAGGAAGGCAGGAGTGAGTGTGAGGGAGCAGCTTAAATACTGGACTGATGGAGAATGAATCTCAGGTGTGTGATCAGGTGAGTGAGCAGGTGGGCGTGGCCAGCAGGGGAGTGAGTGGAGAAGTACTGAGTGAGCAGGTGAACAGAGGAAGGACGCTGACAGATGACTGATAGGAACAGCATCGATCTGCTCCTCTGACTCTCAGCCAGACAGAAAACTCATTAAACAATTCAAGTTTCATTGTTTTCCTTCCATCCAATAATAATAATAATAATAATAATAATCATAATAATAACACATTATACTTAAGGAGCATTTTTCAGGACACTCAAAGACGCTTCACAAAATAAAAATAATGAACAATCTCTCTTCAACTTTATTGACAAACGTTCAAACACATAACAGCGATGCCAGCATCTCGTCACATTACGTAGAAAATTTGTGTTTGTACCAAACGAGCATTTTGTAAACGAGGCTTCATAAAACACATGACAAGAGTTCTGTCGTTAAATCAGAAAATATTCATGAAAAATGATTGTTGACGGAAACACGTGAGTCAACAGGAGCTGCAGAGCAGACGATGCTGCACATCATTTAAACAAACAGTTCATGGAAAGCAAAGCAGTGATTTTACTGAGCAAGAGGAGTGAAAAGAATCCATTCGCTGATCTGGCGACCGTTTCTTCAGCACGGTGACGTTTCAGCCTTTATAGGAACGTTTGTGCAGAAAAGTGCCTCGAATTCATCATGTACAGAAACGCGGAACAACAAAAGAGCCGTTCTATCTGTGGTCATGTGACCCGTTCGTGCGACTGGACACCTTCGAGTACGTGACTTCCTCCTCGGCCAATCTCGTCCCTCCTCGGCCTGAGGGGCGGGGCTTGTCTGCGAGCTTCAGACTGGAGTAGTTCAAAGACTCGTCCTGCAGAGACAGGCAGAAAAGCAGTCGGTCAGGTCTGAGTCAGCTCTGACGCCGTCACTCGTCTTCCATCCTCATCATCTCCACATCAACACCTGGAGGAACGCAAAGCTCCACAGGTCTGCCGTCGCCTAGTTACAGGTACTCAGCTCTGATTGGACAGTTACTGTTTGGAGGAGGAGCTTAGCGACCAGCAGTAAAAACGATGCTGACATCACATCGACTGACCTCAGACGCCTTCAGACTCCGGCTTCTTCGTACTGAAGCACAGCAGCAAACAGCTGGTTTACCTGAGGAGAAAAGAACAGGTGAGTGAGGATGAGGGTGAGGGTGAGGATGAGGATGAGGATGAGGGTGAGGGTGAGGGTGAGGATGAGGGTGAGGGTGAGGGTGAGGATGAGGGTGAGGATGAGGATGAGGATGAGGGTGAGGGTGAGGGTGAGGGTGAGGATGAGGACAACAAGACAACAACAGCAGCCCATTTCCTCTTTTGATCTGGTTTAAGGAGGTCTAGGGCTGAACACAGTCCAGCACTGACTCTGGTTACCAAACATCAGTCACGTTTTAAATATATACACATTCAGCTTTCAGCTCTCAAAGATTCACACCTGGAGAACTTCAGCACAGGTAAGATTTGACATCATGTATGTAACTGTGACCTTCTGAATGTTTACATTTGGTTAAACTGCTGCATTTTACTGCTGTCCATGTTTCAGCTGGAGCTCATTTCAACTACTTCACATCCTGTTGGCGCTTTAATCTTCATCAGTGCTTCAGATTCTAGAAGATCATCACGTGTCTGCAGCGCGGCGTCCTGTAAGAACCACGTATCTCCAAAAAGTCTGACAAGTTCAGCTGTTTTCAGCTTTGTGACGATGATTTTCAGCTGATCCAAGAGGCTTTTTAAAGAGTTTATTGAACTGAAGACATGAAGGAACTCTTCATCCTTCAGTTCAGCTCAAACAATCCATGTGCTTCACATTTCACCAGGGGTCAGTGAACAGCAGGGGAGTGACGTCATCTGATCTGCACAAACAGCCCTGCCTTCATTCCAGAGCAGCTGACTCACTCTCAGCGAAAGTGAAAGCATGAAAGTGAAACTTGTTTGAGCCGAAGCAGCAGGAAGAAAGTGACTTCCACCTCTTTTCTGCCTTTTCTTCAAGAAAACAACAGCTGCAAACTCAGATGGGAGAAGCAGAGTGTTTTTCTTGGTAAGAGCAGAGCAAACCGTCTTCTCCGCCGCCCTCCTCTTCCTCTCAGCAGCATGCCGGACACTCAGCTGTGTTTGGAGGCTCTGTCAGCTCTCTCCGGCTGCAACGTCGAGGCCAGCGGCGGAGCCTCCATGCTCACCCCGCAGGACTTTGTCAACGTTGTGGCCCTGAAGGAGTTTTACAAGCAGGAGGGGTTCAAAGAGCTGGAGTACCCCAGCTTGGGGACGATATCCCTGCAGGACATCGAGGACCAGGACCTGTACAGCTCCCCCCCGGCGCTGACTGAGGGCCCTGCCACCGCCGGGCCGGACAGCAGAACCACGGTGAAGATCAACCTGCAGGACTTCTTCCACCCTCAGTACGACTACGACTTCACCAACATAAAGGTGAGCTCACCTGGGGTTCATATAGTAATCGGAGTATTTAAAATGATACGGCAAACTCAAAAATGAAAATGTAATTCCACAACGGCATTATAATTTTCCACAATGTTGAGTTTAAAAAAGGAAACATCTCATCAAGAATGAGTGATAACCCTGAGAATATGACGGAGCATGTGACACCTTTGTCTGGTACTCGATAGTTTAGACTTTGGGTGACCGACGCATCAAATATTGTGATTAGCATGTAGCATGTTAGCATTTAGCTGTAAGTGGCCCCAGCTCTGACCCCGTTCACTCCTCTGTGCGCCTCCAGGACGGTGACACCACGTTCTTGCGTGGTAATGAGAGCTACGTTCGACCCTGCGGGTGGAACCGCGTCGCCCTGCGGGTCAAAGAGAGATACGACGGCGGGGACAACTGGCTCGGGACCGGGAAAGACGCCTGGCCCGTCTCCTACAACGGACACAACATGGACGGCTCCCATGGCATCATCCTGACCCACGGCGGCAGCCCCGACAATGAGCCACAGTTTCTGGATGCCGCCGCTGCCTCTCTGGTCACCGGGGAGACGAGGGGCCGAGGGGTGTACTCCACGCCAGACATCAAGGTAGCAGAGAAGTACTGCAAGAAATTCAAGTCCAAAGTGGACGGGAAGACCTACAAAGTGGTTCTTCAGAACCGCATCAACCCAAAGAAGAGGGTGAAGTGCCAGAGAGAAGACATCTGGTTGGTCTACATCCCCGAAGGCTACAATGACGTCCAGACCAGGGCCACCGTGCAGGAGTCCATCCGACCATACGGGCTCCTGCTGAGGAAGGAGTGACGATACGACCGAAGCACGTCTTCAGGGATATCAGGGAAATACGTTCAACATGAAGTTTTCTCCAATAATAACAAAAAACGTGGTTTTCACTCCTCTGCATCAGGTAAATGCTGCTGAAGAGGTCTATAAAGGTCATGTTCCAGAGTCGCTCAAGACCAGTGAGGTCCCCCATCAGTAAACACTCAACTCAAACCCCGACAGCAGAAACCAAAGCCAGCTCAGCTCCCCACATGATGCGTTCAAACGTAAGAAATGACTGTGGGAAAGAGAAAGTGTAATCAAAGGAGTCGCAGGCCTGAGCGTCTCAGGTAGATTTATGCTGCCACCTGGTGGATGGTCTGCGGTAGTTTCTTTTGGTCTTGTAGGAAACGAATGAGTGATCTGTTATTGACGTAGTGACACGTATTAATCCAGCTTTCATTTAAAGAGGGAACTTTTTCTGACTTCTTTTCTCCTCCACTGTCGCTCAGTATGATCGCACCTGAACTGGACTGATGATCAATATGAAATTACATGATTTTGAAGCCAAAAATGGTTGTATTGTTCGACTGGTGCAGATTTGAAGCCGTCACACCTGCTGAGCTGCACAGAAGACGAGATCTGGACTCAAAGTTTGGCAACGTTTATGGACGTGTTTTTCCCTCCGAGCTGATTGATTTGATTGGGTCCTTACACTTTGGGAAACGACGGCACTCTGATGTTTATTGTAATCGTCTGCAATTTTAAAGAATGTGTTTCTTTGTCTCTGTTTGTACTCAATGTATAACTACACACTGAGCACATATGTGAAGGATATACAGATCATATGAACTTCATTACTGACATCTGCTCTTTGACGAAGGTTTTTGACAGAATCTTAATTAAACACCTGGTGTGACGAAGCCCTTTAATGTGTTAAAGTTATGCAAAAAGCTTTTCTTTGTGTTTGCTTCTCAGTGACTTTTCCTTTAAACGTGTTCTGTCAGAAAGCAGAGATTCACAGACGCTTGTTGCAGGCTGCAGGCTAAATTAATTAGGCTAATAATTATAATATTACATTCCAGTTAGTTCTATAATTAGTTTTAGTTTATTACAATTTGCAGTAATAACTGTAATTAGCAAAGTAACTCGTAACTGAATCTCTCAGATAAATGCTGTAGCGTGAAATCCAGGATATTTGCCTCAAGTACTTCACCAAGAGTACTTGAGTAGATGTACATGCACTTTCCACCACTGGGTGGCGACACTGACACAAACACACTTCTTTGTACTGACCTTCATCAACATTTCAGTGATACATGAAGAACACCTGAAGGATCTCAACGACACGCTGAAGCCTAAATTTAATTCAATCCCAAATCTGAAACCCCGAACAGGGTCAACGTCTGAACCTTTGGTCCTCGCAAAGATAGAAGTTCAGGACACAAACACACAAGCAAAACTACACCTGAGCAGAGGCAGAATCCAATGACGACGACACAGAGGACGAGCAAAGCCGGAAGAACACAGATCCCCAGAATCCAACATGGCTGCCAGGCCGGCGGCCCGCCAACACCTGGAAACACAGCACAGGAACGGTTAGTCGATGGGTTTTTCGACTTTCAGTGCTCATTTTCATTTTCCTGTGGAGCACGAAAACACTGACAGAACATCTGACGGGTCTGTAAGCAAATAAAGCTAAAGGTTGTTTTCACACACCTGCTGCACTTCATGTGAGTCATGAGGTGCAGCAGGTGCATCTCAAACAAGACTAATAATGGGTTATGAAATCTTGTATGTTAACATTTTGGTTCAAAACAAATGAAGCATGCTCAAAATATTCCAAAGTGTAATACATCATTTATGTATAACTGTGGGTTTGACTTTAAGTGTTAACAACAGATGTTCCTTTGGAAAAGCATCAACAGCAGATATTTCTATCACAAATTCAAAACATTCAGAGATTAGGATTCGTGAACGTCATTTGATCAAGAAACAGGTAACTTACTGACACTAATGAGAAGACTGACACTGAGATCTGGACTGCAGCACACAGACCAGGTCCGGTTTGACAGCAGTGGCTGAGATGCGTTCACTGTCACTGAGTCTGTTTATTTTCACAAAAGTCTGCTCACACAGATATGTGGAGACAAACGAGCTCAGCATTTGATCTGCAAATGTTCACATTTCTGGAGACCCGGGCTTTAGAGCGAATGACATTAACAGTCTTAACCACCGGATTCATCACACGGTCAAGTCCGAGATGTTTGAGAAGCTGCTGCTGAATCACACAGTGCAGTTTGGCGGCGTTGCCTCCTCCTTCGCGGACCATGGCAGGCGCACCATCGATAATAATCGCACTAACTTTGCTCCATGGTAGTTTAATATCATCAACAGCTGAACAACTAGACGAATACATTGGTTCCTCTTACTTTGCCTTTAAAGTTTTGGAGGTCAAGCAGCTCCTCTGTTGCGTTCAAGTCCCCGTCAACGGTAAGTGGGTAGTCAGATCCATCGGTGCTTTCATCGCAGGCTAACGGAAAACTTGTCTGCTAATATCCGGTTATGTCTTCAGTTCTCCGGGCCACAGTGTTACGAGCCAACATAAGCAAACTATTGCATCTTCTCACGGCAAATGTTCTCCACCATTTTTATGAGTCTTTGATAAACTCCACCTCTGCAAAAGGTCTGCCATGTTTAGCTGTTAGCATCGCCTCTTCGTAGCTAACCTTCTCTCACGGGCTCGCGTGAAGACGAACAGTTTCAAGGCGCCTCACTTTTTCGGCGCGGTCGCTGCGGTTAGCTTGTCCTGAATATTAGCATGTTTTGTCTCTTTACATTGAATTCCTCATAAACGGTTACAGTCTCTTGGTAAATCAGACAAACACAACTGTTTCGTTTTTCAGTGAAAAAATTGTTGAAATGTCCACTTGTCTTGGAAGACCTGACTGTCAACTTTTCAACTATAGTCGCCATTACACAAATTCGCTGGTAGGGGTCGCAGCGCGGGTCACACAGCCAAGCAGAGCTACAGAGTGCTACTCCCACCATGTGGTGAAAAGAGGAATTGCATGTTGAACCTGTATGATTTCCATACTCTGACAGTGTTGGGGAGCCATGAACAACACAGTTTAAGAGGGAATCTGCGGGCTGTGCAAAATCTGAATTAATGAATTAATGAACTGCGACCCCTGGGCCGGACTTTGGACATGTCTGCTGTAGATGTCCTGTATATCTACAGTGTACATATGGAAATAAAAGGCCTTCTTACCATTGACAGCCAGATGAATTCCTCTGTTAACACAAACAGCTTCTGCACACCGTCCAGTGCAGAAATACAAGCCGGCATCCGCCTCCTCCACCTCCAGGAGGTCCAGAGCCATCGAGCTGTCCTCCAGAGCTCCGCGGCTGCTGATCCGACTGATGTCCGCCGCGGCGTGAAAATTCACCGTGTCTTCAAATTTACCCGAAGTCACCGTCAGCAGAGGCAGCAGCTGGTCCGAGCGCAGCAGGTACCAGGTGACGTCAGAGCTGGATGTCAGGTTACAGGTGAGCGAGACGTTCTGACCGGCCTGGACCACCAGGGCCGAGCGGACAACAGGTGAGGCTGAGGACAGGTGACCTCCTGCTGCACCTGAGGAGGACAGGGAGCAGACAGGTGAGGACGGCTGATTGGATAGTGAATAATATATAGAGTATATAAGGTGTGGCCAGAAGAATGCGGACACCTCTTTCCACAAATCTTGGAATGGAATGTAATAAAATGCATTTACTCAAGTACTGTCCTTAAGTACAAATCTGAGGTACTTGTACTTTAATCGAGGTTTGTCATTCCACTGTCTACTTCCACTGCGCCACATCTCAGAGGGAAATACTTTACTTTTTAGACTACAGGCTACTAATTAAACCACACCCAAAGTGTTGGGTGTTAAATCTAAATTAAACTCCCAACAGTTTATTCAAGATCATCAGAAACGACCAGTCCCTCAAAGAATTAGTCCACTGACAGAAAATCAGTTTCGATCATTTTCCTGATGAATGCAGGATTCACAATAATCTAAAATAATAAGCTTTGAGGACCTGGAGCTCTGTCCACTTCCTGTTCTTTAACAAAGCTGAAGTGATGTTTCAGTGACTGTCTCTGCTGTTGGAAAGAATGAGTCTGTAAATGAGTACTTTTACTTCAGTAAAGGGTCTGAATACTTCCTCCAGCACAGCCTGCACACCCGAGCACCATCAAACAGAGCCTAAACCATCAGTCTGCCCCGGTCCAGACCAGGTCCGCATGCACCAGCCGCTCAGAGACCTCGGCCGGCTGTGGGGCTGCTGTGGTTTAGGCTCAGGAGGTCGAGCGGTCGGGAGTTCGATTCCTGTCCTTCGGCATCTCGAAGTATCCTCGATCAAGATACCGAACCTCAAATTACTCCCGAAGCTGTGTGTGTGTGTGTGTGTGTGTGTGTGTGTGAAAGGTTAAAAGCTCGCAATGAGCAGATTTAGCAGCTCTGAACACCTGGGAGCAGTTCACAACAGGTGTTCAGTTCACACCTTGAAACCTTTGACTTCTTCACATGAGTCACGAGCACCAGGAGCACGAACATGTAAAACGTCATCACCTCATCAAACGTCCTTGAATCTCTGCACACAGACTTTGAAAGTCATGGACACGCCCTTGAATTTGTTATTGAAAGTGAAGCCTGGATTTCAATGGAAAAGAAGCACGAACTTACAAAACAAAGTGAGGATCCACGAGAGACCTGCCATAACTCAGCAGCTGCAGAGGACAGATGGGCTCATTCACAGGACACAGTGACATTAGTGTGAGGAAGTGAGCGGGGACTTTATTATGCGGACAGAGGACACACAGCAGAGACCACCAGCGCCGTCTCAAAGTTTTCCACTGAACTCTCCAAGAAAGCCCCAGCTCCACCTCACCAGAGCTGAAACCTAAGTTTCAGCCTAAGTTTCGTTTCACTCATTTCTGTGCGAGCGCGACACAACCAGAACGTGCTTCAAAATAAAAGCACCACAAAATGTCCCCAGTGGATTCAAGGAGAAAGACGTTTACTTGTTGGAGCACGATCCAACAAATTAAATTATTCTTATTTTTTTTTTTATTATTAGTAATGTTGATAATAACGATAAAAAGCGGCCACATCTTTTTACTTCACTTTTAATAATCAATAAAATATGTAATTGATTTTTTTCCCTGATCAAGATCAAAATGATCGTACTTTAAAAGGCAGTTTATTAAAAACAATGATGAAAATGGATTAAAACATGAACTGGACCTAAATAAAACAGCTCAAACAAATTGCAGTACAGTAAATAAAATATGCCAAGTATTAATAAATCCCATCGTTCTTCTACGAAGTCCAGGTTCTGCACAGTCTGTAGCCTGTCAATAACGTTTGGATTATCTTCTATTTTAAGCATACATACTATTTATCTCACTTCACAATATTCATCCGTCAGTGAATTGGTACTTTTATTTTGGAATCTCCTACAGGAAGTCGAAACTTAAGGCTGCGCGTTGAAAAGGTGAATCTCCGAAGAGAGTGAGCAGTCTCATCACTGAGCGGAGGAGAGGAGCGAGCCGAGGTTCCAGACAGCAGGCATCATGAAGTCCGTCAGACAGACTCACAGGTACGAAATATCATCACTTTATTTGAGCCTAAAAGCTTCCGTCGCTCACAGAATTTACACCTGCTTTTATTTTTTAAATAATTTGCGATGTGTCTGCAGAAGGACCACGAGCAGCTTTTTCATTCAGTCTGACAGTAAATAAATTTACAGGCTGCATGAAGGAGAACATGCGTGGAATAAAAAGCAGAAGTCGATCAACGTTCAGCTTCATTTCAGCAGAAACGTGAAACAAACAAACATCCTGCAGCGGTCTCATCGCCGACGAAACCGAAGAGAAACGAAACTTACCGACCAGCGACGTGTCCGACGGCCCCGAGGCTCAGTCAGCTGACTGATCACTGATGCCAATTAAGCTTCTGATTATAAAACAATTATGAAATAAATAGAAAAATTGACGAATATGTTTATTTATGTATTTATGTATTTATTTATTTGTAACATGAGTATACATATATGAGCCTACATCCATATTCACAATATATATCATCCTATATAATATAGTGTAATGCGATATGGTATAATAACACAACATGACATAATATAATATAAATAAAATTTAAATAAACAGTGTAAGTCAGAAATCTGCTGTGACCACGCCCTCTTCATCGGCTTCTAAGTAAACATTGAAAAAATAATAAATAATGGAAATTTCGATGTAAAATTCTGAATGTTGATTCATTTCCCTCTGTGTGGAGTGTGTCTGCAGACTTAACGTTGCTTCTTGTCCTCATGAATCTTTCAGGTTTTTCGTACTTCTGTGCTGTCTCCTGGTTGGAGGTTTAGTTGGTGAGTATCTGAGATGAACACACATTGTTGCTTCCAGCCGTTCGGCTCACACGGGTCCACCGTTGTGTCCTCAGTCTGTCGTTGAGTCTGAACGCAGCTGCTGTGTCCTCCAGAAATCACCTAAACTCCCCCAGAAGTCATCGTATCTGAGGCTTCGCTGAGGTTTGACGCCATGAAATCACGACATCAGCATCAGACGTGTTGTGTAATTACATGTTAAAGATCTGCATCAGTCGATTTGTGAGTTCAGAGGACAAAGTGTTCGCAGCAGCCAATGCGTCACAGGACAAACATGTCTGTGCTGCACAGACGGAGGACGAAGTGCTCCGTGTCCCTTTGTGACCAGTGAAGAGCAGCTGGACTCCAGCTGAAGGGGAAGGTGGAGGAACAGGCTTAGCTGCAGATTCAGGATGCATTAATTCCACTGAGAGACTTTGATCCTGCTCTCAGGATTATTTCCCAGCTGTGACGCACTGATCCAAAGCTCACGCTCACGGCGGCGTTTGTGTTCTCGCTCAGTGCAGTAACTTGGAGGAGCTGCTTCGAGGTGACTTTAACCAAACCTTCTTCTTCCAGACTCCTTTTCCGTGTCCTCCACCACCCGCTCCGTCATCTCCAGGGTGGGAAACCAGGCGGTCCTTCCCTGCAGCTGGAAGTCACGCCTGGGGGAGGAGGCCCCGCCCACCTGCCACATCCAGTGGACGACCCCGCCCGGCATTGTGTTCGAGCAGCAGGGGCACAACAAGTGGCAGGCGGAGGCGTTCCAGGACCGGGTGGAGGTTCCCGAGGAGAAGCTGGGGTCCGGGGACTGTTCCCTGATCATCAATGACGTCCAAATCGGAGACACGGGGAGATACGAGAGCTTCATGGTGGTGGACGGAGTGAAGTCCACCAAAACCAGGGTGTTCATCCAGAGCGTCAAGCTGTCTGTGTTCGGTCAGTCAGTGTCATCACGTCCTCGTCTGTCTTCATTTCTGTCTTTTACATCTCTTTGCTTCTGTATGTTGTCTTTCTACTTTCACGCCTCCACAGATGCTACGAGACGTTCTGTTTTCATGCTGTCCGTCCGTCCGTCCGTCCGTCCGTCCGTCCGTCCGTCCGTCCATCTTTTTCGTCAATGTGACATCTGAGGATAGATTTTGGTGGTTGAAGGTCAAAGGTCACTGTGACCTCTCACAACACATTTTTGGACAAACAGTCTCTGAGTGAAGACAGCGCGTTTAGAGAGAACTTCCATGTCACCAACAAACACACTGAAGGCCTTTAATGAAATTCCGTCCATGTATTAAATGAGTCTGGACGGACGTCGTGTCAGCGCAGCTCGTCTGGTTGATGAAGGCAAACCTCGAGGCGGTGATTCCAGTTTCCTTCATCCTGCTTTTAACCTTTTCTTTCATTCTGGTCTCATTTAATCTGTCATTATTCTCTAACCACGCTGACTTCTTAACTCTGGACCGCTTTGATCTTGAATTTTGATGAATTTGCTTTCGTTCTCCCTCTTAGACCATAAATCCCATGAATCTCGGGGTCCAGGTGAGGACCTCGTTCTGGATCTCTACACCCAGCACTCTTTGAGAGTGGTCTTCCAGGGCAGGTGAGCTGCGACCTACAAACAAACTCTTTGTTCACCTCAAGCAAACAAACAAGTAAAAAAAAAAACTTTGTCTTTCGTCTTTTTCTCCCACAAACTCCTACAGAATGACTGTTTGTGCCAAACTCAAGAAGTTTAAATTACAAAAAAAATGACAAGAAGAAAGAGCAAGATGTACCTGAGCTTCAGGTGTGATCGGCAGATTTTCGTGGTATTTGCTGAGTTCCTTCGTTCTCCCCGGAGGATGAACCCTTTCGATCTTAATGACCCCTCTAGCGCCTCCCTCAGGACAGACTTTAAACGTTCAGCTCACCATCGGCATGTTGTTTGTTCTGTCACTGTCATGAACACTCGTCTCTAGGGGGCGCTGTCAGACGTTAAGTCGTGTTTTCTGTCTTGGCTCCACAGGAACAGCTCGCAGTGGTCAGACCTGTGGATGAGGGGCGATGAAGACAGTGAGCGTCTGGAGAAACATCCGGTGAAAGAGCAGCTGACGATGAAGAAGTTAAAGAGCTCGGACGAAGGAACGTATAAAGTTCTGGATGGACACGGGCTCGCCGTCAGCACCGTGCAGCTGTCCGTGGAAGGTGAGAGGCCCGCCACCGTCTGCCGCTGTGTTAGATCAAGCAATCAGCGAGCTTTGACTCGACCGAGAGGTGCGATACACTGCGTGTTGTCCCCGACCAATCACAGCTCGCTGTCTTTGAGTGATGTCGTCAGGAGGGAGGTGACTTCCTGGAACAAGAATGTAAACAAACATGGCGTCTGAGGTGGTGTGTGTGATACTGGCTGTCTTCTGTTTGGAGAAGCAGCAGCTGCAGCTCTGATTGGTCAGCTCCTGTGAGTTGGCAGGAGTCTGGCCAATCAGAGCTCTTGCTGCTGCTCTTCAATGGCTCTGAACCACAGACTTGAACCAGGACGTTCTGCTGAGAAAGTGGTGAGGCAGCTGATTCCACACATGAGCTCTGCTGTCATTTCAGATCCTGCCACCCCCTCCTGCCTACCCCCACCCCTGTGTTCACCTGCCCCACTCTGCACACCTGTTCCCGCCTCCTCGCTGAGCCTCGCAGTATAAGCGCCGCTCTGCTTGCTGGCTGCTGGTCCAGCCTTTCCCCTCCCCTCCTGACCCCTCTGTGTTTGGACCCCCGCTCCCTCCACCTGGTATCGATCCTCACCTGTTGTCTCACTGCACGTTTCGCCTCACCTGTCTTCTGACTCACACCTTTGTTTGTTTCACAGAACGCGCTACAGCTCCCAGAGTCCAACAGACTTGGGAAAATCAAGCGGCAGCAGGTGAGAAAACCACGTTTAGTCTGTGGAAAATGAACCAGACGTGAAGCAGATAAAAACTACCTGCTCCTGACCTGGAATAACCTTGTATCTCCATCCTCTGGTTTTTCCAGATGACGCTGCCAGAAGCAGCTGTTCAGCTCTTCTTCTTCTCTTGTCTCTTCTTGTCACGAGTTTCCAAACTCTTCGTCTCCTCTGAGGGTTTTTCCTCTGGACACAGACTGTTTATCGACAGAGATCTGCACACTAAAACCAGCACGAGATGGTGAAAATTCTCCTTTTCAGTCAGCGTCTCCGTAGCCTGAAGCATATTTCGGACAAACCGGGTCAGCCGTGTGCGGGGTCAACTGTAAGTTAAGTACAGGCTGAAGATTTGAGTGTGTGAGATGACACTGAGTGAGGAGAAGTTTGGATTTCGATGTGGAAATTTGCCTTCTTGCTGAGAGGTCGACGAGTGTGTTGAAGCAGAGGTGCAGTGACCACATTCACACGGCGGCCATTTTCCTGTGATGTCACACTCAGGGCGGAAAGGTCAGATGCTTTCACTGGAAGGAAAATGCTGCTGCGTTCAGGGCGACCTGGAAACCGCAGTGTGACGTTAGCCTGACCACGAGTTAGAGGAAAATGTCCGCTGTGTGAATTTGAAGAGAGGAAAAGTTTAAAGAGCACAAAACTTCACATTTAACACCCAAGTCTGTTCAAAAGTTCGTTCAGGAGGACAGTCCATGAAGTTGTTCTTCATCCAAAGTGTAGCTGGAGTTTGAACTCCTCAGAATTAGATGAAAACATCGATAGCACTAACATGAAACAGAAGTCACCTCACAATTAGCCTAGCTTAGCATAATGACTGGAAGCAGAGGGAAACAGCTAGCCTGGCTCTGTCCGAGCTTCAGAAATACAACTACTTAGTACAAACTTACGAGTGTGAAAACATTTGTTTTTGAGTGTGTTCAAAATATTACTGGATGATTTCATGATAAAAAAGAAAGTAGAACGAGTGTTTTAGCTCGTGGTCAAGTGTCTTCACCCCGTTTTACCCCAAATTTCAAATTAGTGGGACATCTGTGTTCAGTGATGGCTGGTTTGAATAGAAAAACTGAAAATACAAAACTTACTCTTTAACTAATGAACTGTGTGTGTGTGTGTGTGTGTGTGTAAAATATTAATGTGATTGCATTGTAATTAAACTGATTCCATCTTCTCGACAGCTGCTGCTTTCTTTCATTTACATGAAAATCTGATGATCGCTCTCAACATGTTTTGGTTTTCATGGGCTTTTTGGTGAGATGTGATTCATTTGAAATACTATGAATATGACCATTTTCCAGTTTCAGCCATTCAAGTATTATTCTTTTGTGTCTGTTGTACAAAGTGATTCCTTTTTATGTGTCTTTTCTCCGCCTAAAATCTAATAAAGAGATGAGAGCAAAGCAAGCAAATGCAGCCATGTTGTGTTTCCATTATTCATTGTTGGACTCCACAGACTGTTGGTTCATGGACTCGTTCACACAGGAAACGCAGCGCGACGAACTCGGTACAGTTACATAAAGAGCAAAGGCCACAAAAACAAAGAGTGAGAGTGAATCTTTAAAGGATCAGTCTGGTGATATTCCATCGTTCTCACTGTCAGCAAACCTCAAAGCAGCAGTGAATGCTAACCGCTAACCGCTAACAGTTCAATGTGAATCACAGCTGATTGACCTTCCTCTGAGCCACTGACCTCCATTCAAACACATCAGCGAGCCTCACTGTTGCCCCTTCATCATCATCATCATCATCATCATCATCATCACCACACACACACACACACACACACACGTCATCCTGCTGCCACAAACACTCGCTGCAGCACCAACTGTGGATTCATCCACCAACGAAAATAGTCCCTAGGTGAGAGCCACAGACAGGAAGTGGGACAGTAATGAGGGACGCGCTGATGTTTTTTTGTCTTTTCATGTGATTTGATGAGAATAAAAACTCAGAACATCACCAGCTTTATCCTTTAATGATCAGTCTCACCTGCTGAGGGTAACAGAAGCTGCACCACCAATAAAAAAACAAAACAGGAAATAAAGTTTCAAGTAATGAAGTTCCCAGTGCGCCGTGTTAAATCAAAGCTCTGATGTGTAAGATTTCTTCTTCTGCATTAAATTAAAAACAAAGACAGGAGAAAAACAAAGGTCTTCAGTGTTTCATGGTGAAATTCTCTTCTGGTCCACAGAGAAATTGGATGCTTTGTTGCAGATTTACTAAACTTCTGTGTTTCTGTTTTCAGCTAAAATGAATGCAGGAACATTTTTACAATCTGTGGTTAAATTTCTTTTTAAAAGTTATAATCCTGAAGATTTAATCACTGTCATGGTCGGACATTTCACGTATTCATAGATTAACTGTGCGGTAGTTCTCAGTGTTAGTGGCGGGGTCTGCCATTCCCGTGCTGACAGGAAATGATGCAGTAGTTAGTTTGTAGTCTGATCTCTAACTTGACATCAGCCTCACTGTGTCAGAGCCGGATGAAGCTACTGCTAATGCTAACACAAAACTCCCTGCTGCTGCTGCTTCTCACTAAAATACTTCAACTGGCTTTTATTGTGAAGGAGCCACAGGAAGCACACTGACCACGATCGTTGGCTCATTTTGTTTATCGCTCTGTGTGCAGCATGAAATCAGACGGGTATTGATTGTCATTTCTTTGGCTGCAGTTACCTGCAGTGACCACAGGGGGCCAAACCAGGCCGGACTGAACTCTGAAGGATTATAACTTCAACTGTAAATCTGATGACTTCATTAAATCTGTTACAGACGAGCAGAGGCTGTACAGCTCGATTATTATCGCCGTTTTTCCACCTCAGAGTTTTAATGCAG